>NW_021833103.1:35000-45000 GCF_006345805.1 Octopus sinensis
ACTGGGGTCGATGTAATCGACTTAATCCGTTTGTCTGTCCTTGTTTGTCCCCTCTGTGTTTAGCCCCTTGTGGGTAGTAAAGAAATAGGTATTTCGTCTGCTGCTACATTCTCAGTTCAAATTCCGCCGAGGTCGACTTTGCCTTTCATCCTTTCGGGGTCGATAAATTAAGTACCAGTTACGCACTGGGGTCGATGTAATCGACTTAATCCGTTTGTCTGTCCTTGTTTGTCCCCTCTGTGTTTAGCCCCTTGTGGGTAGTAAAGAAATAGGTATTTCGTCTGCTGCTACATTCTGAGTTCAAATTCCGCCGAGGTCGACTTTGCCTTCTATCCTTTCGGGGTCGATAAATTAAGTACCAGTTACGCACTGGAGTCGAAACCCATTTGTTTGTCCTTGTTTGTCTCCTCTATGTTTAGGTCCTTTGCGGGCAATAAGGAAATAAGATTTGGTGGAGCCACGGCAAAAAAACTACCTCATGGTATTTCTAGTTATTTACTCTCTGGGTTCAAATCGTATCGAGACCGACTGTTCCTTTCACCCCCTCCCATTGACTTGTAGGTAATAAAGAACCGGTTAAGAACGGGAATCGATTTAATTGACGAACCGCTCCCCACTATATCCCAGCTTTGCTCTTATGTTTGTAACAATTTATGAAATTGTCTCCCCTCCTTAATTAGCGTAACCAGTAATTGTTAGTATTTTGTTTGTGTTTTTCCCGATCGTGGTCTTAGAAATATGTTCGATTTCGTCAAAGTAAATTAAAAATCAAGAACAAGGTGGATATAATTTGGAAAACGATGGTTCGAAGTTGGACCAAAATGAAATCTTTCTATTGGTAAACGTGCGAAACTGAGGTGTATGTATTGGAAGGAAAGATTTAAGAGAGCGCTTTTGAAAAGCGGGAAATTAATTAATGAATGATATTCCGTAATTATATAAATTATGGAAATAATGAAGTTATTTTAATTTTTAATTATGCAAAATAACACGTCTAAAATCATTCGTATCTCTTTTCTATAATTAAAAATCTGACATCCGATCGGGAGACTTGGTAAGTTCTTTTGTCATGTTGATTAGGTCAAAGAGACCAAAACGGGAATAAATTTCCAAAGATTAAATCCTAATTTCTTGAAATTATTTCCCATTTTCTTTAAGATTTAATAATTATCATATTTTTTCTCTTCTTTCTCTAACAGCTAGGAACATTTTTATCAAGAATTATTTACGCACGGCATTGAGTTGGAAAGTTCTTAAAAAATCCATGTGTCTTCGTAATCCGGCATCTGGCATCTAAGATCAGAGACATTTCAAAATGTGTGAAAAGATAACAGTTATAATTTTCAATGAAAATCCATTGCAGAAATCCGCTTTAAGCTCGGCATATGACTGCTCATAAGCATTTCAATTTTTGGAATTTTCAAATATTTCTTTGCGTATATCAATACAAATATTGAAACATGAAACAAGCCTTGATAATTATTTATAGTGACACAGTCTCCGCAATTTTAATGCATTCGTATATATGTCAATAGAGTGAGTATATTATCCGAAGCGTACAGTATTATATATCCATTACGACCGATCTTACTAATCGGTTTCGCGCTAGGGATTCAACGGAGTGTTATGTAACAATCCAATTATGTAACACTGCGCTCATCAGAGGTAGTCGATTTGGAATGAAATATGGCGATCGTCTACCTCTGATGAGAGCAGAGTTACTTTCCAAAACAAAGTTTGAAATTTCTTAATAGAAATCTGATTGCAACAATTCAACGCCAACTTAACCAATGCTATGTGGTCAAATAATTCATTCCAGAAACATTCTTTTGGAAACTCTAAATCACAACAAAAAGCAGCTTTTTATACAAAGAGTAGAGTCACCTGAATTTGTCACGACTTATTTACGTAGTTATTTCTATGCTTGACTGAATCTTGAATAATAACAAATGTTACAACATCAGGCCAAATAAACTCTCCCCGCAATAACTTCCCACCAACCCGCAACCCGCAAACATAGTTCCCTCCTGTCCTTCTCCCCCACCTCTTCCTACACAACTCCTACTCAATTCTACTTACACTACACTACCTAAGTAAAGCAGTTTAACGAAGACGAATTTGACGAAAACCTGCAAACCGAAACGTCAGTTATGGCCAACCTTTACCTCGTAAAATATTAACGTATACATATATGTATATGTATACGCACCAAATGGCTGTTGCTAAAAAGCATTCATGAAATAAAATCATGTAGCAACACCAAATGGCGGTGCCCCAGCATGGCCACAGCTCGTGAGCTGAAACTAGATAAAATAAAAATAAAATTAAATTAAATTAAAAAATATGTATGTATTTATGTGTATGTACATGTATGTATTTGTGTGCATGTATATATGTGTGTGTATACATACATACATACATACATACATACATACATACATACATACATACATACAAACATATATCTTTTATTATTTTACTTGTTTCAGTCATTTGACTGCGGCCATACTGGAGCACCACGTTTTAGTCGAGCAAATCGACCCCAGGGCTTATTCTTTGTAACCCTAGTACTTATTCTATCGGTCACTTTTTGCTGAACCGCTAAGTTACGGGGACGTAAACACACCAGCATCGCATATCAAGCGCTGTTGGGGGGTTGGGGGCAAACACGGACACACACAAACACAAACACACACACACACATATATATATATATATATATATATATATACACGACGGGCTTCTTTCAGTTTCCGTCTACGAAATCCACTCACAAGGCTTTGGTCGATCCGAGGCTATAGTAGAAGACACTTGCCCAAGGTGCCACGCAGTGGGACTGAACCTGGAACCATGTGGTTGGTAAGCAAGCTACTTATCACACAGCCACACCTGCGCCTTATATATATATATATAATATATATATATATATATATATAGAAATTAAGTGTACAAGTAGATATATAACTGCTGCTCATATACTTAGAGCTCCCCGTAGATTTTGATAATCCAGTCTGCTTTCTGTATCGTTGTTAATTAACTACTGTACTAAATCACAGGACCAGTTATGAGCTCCAGAACGAATGTAAGGAAAATAAGGATAGACACACGTTCATATTAGATTTCCTGCTGTGTTTCACCATTGTGGTTGTTTGAAGCCCAGCAATTGATGTTCCCAATGTATATCGATACTGAAACACACCGGATAATATATAGGATATTATAAAGTGTTTCCTAAGGAGGATCTGTTGTGGTTGAGCATACATATGTATTCAGAATTTCCGTTGCTGGATTCAAAAAAGACATAATGGAGAAACGTACGTCGGAACTTTAGTATAAGCTTGTGTTTAGACAGCGGAATGTGTAGATCTAATGGTGGAGGTGTGTGCAGTATGATGAAAAGTAGTAAATATCATAAAAATAAAAATAGAAAATAAAGATGCTAATAAGGCCGATGAGGTAACTTATAAATTAGCCATTACTGAATATAAGGATAACCTATGTGCACGGGGAATGAAATATAGTGTAAATACAAGTTCTGAAACCAATACCAACAATGTAGATAAGCTAAACATGTATTATGAAAATTATGATGTTATTCATAATAAGAATAATATGATTAATAATAGTAATAATAAGAAGAAGAATAACTGTAGCCATTATGATATTCTGTATAGGAATAGGCTTAAATTTAAGACTAAAAAGTGTACTCCACGTGCCACTTTAGATACACTTAATGCTGTTAATTTGGCTTATTTTTCCTTATGCAAGGCAAATAAAAACTAATTTAGTTACGCTGGGTTTTTTTACAGATCTATATTTAAGCATTTTAATCAGGAAAATAAACATAATAAAATGATTAATATTAAAAGGAGCAGAACCTAAAAATTTGTTTAGAATTATCTCTTCATTTAATGATAAAAAAAACAGACAGTTTTTATAATAATAGAAGTAATAATCCTATTACCGATAATTATGTCACTAGAACTTGTGATTGTAGATTTAAGGATAAATGTTATTTCAATAATTTTTGTATGCAAAATAATCTCCTTTATAGATGTGGGGTTGAATCTGAAGAGAAAAATTATTTTATTGGGTCAACTGAAACTTATTAAAAAGTGAATTACAAACCAAGAGTATACTTTTAGGAATAGGGATAGGTTGAACAGTACTAGTTTGAGTAAATTTATATGGAAATTAAAGGATAGTATGAAATTGTACAATATTAAATGGCAAATACTTAGTAATGCTAGATCGTATAAGATTGCTGATGATAGATGTAACCTATGTGTGGATGAATTACCTCAAATCTTAACATCTTAGAAGAAATTGCTTAATGACAGACGTGAGCGTGTTCTACCCTGTACACACTGTTCTAACTGTTTTTAGAAAATTTTATTAAGTGTGTATATCTATGTACATGTATGTATCTATATGCATGTATGTCTATGTGTATATGTATGATTGTGTATATTTGTATATATGTATGTGTATATGTATAGGTATATGTTTCTTGTATTTATATCTGATGGTGTATATCTGTCTTTATGTATGTGTATATGTTTTCATATCTAAATGTATTTGTATTCTATGGATTCCCTCCTTCGTTGTACTTTTCACAATGAGAGAAAAGTCAAACACTGCAAGTAGATGTGTGAAAAACGAAATTTGAATTTTGAAAAAGTGTATCTATAAAGCGACATCTTCAGTCATTTATTTAAACTCTCTGCTAACTCATCAAATTCAATTATTTAAAAGGAAATGGGTTTTGAGATTTAAATTTGGTAATTTTCTAAGATTTTAATTCTTGTGTATAAGGGGCCCACCGAGTTTAAAGTGCCCCCTTCCTTCAGGTTTAAATCTGGTCTTGACGATAATTGAATTAATTAATTAATTAATTAATAATAATAATAATAATAATAATAATAATAATAATAATAATAATAATATAATAATAATAATAATAATAATAATAATAATAATAATACAGAGTATCTCAACAGGCACGATAGAGCTGCACAATATATTCACTGGGTAATCTGTAAAAACCTGGATTTGCCCCATGAAAAAAACTGGTGGGAACACAAACCACCCCCAGTGCTTGAAAATGACCACATCTCACTCCTCTGGAACTTCACCATTCAAACTGACAGGAAGATAGATGCAAATAGGCCAGACATCATATTGAAAGACTTCAAACAAAGAACATGCCTCCTCATTGATATGACTGTCCCAATCGATATAAACGTATCTGTCAGGACCTACCAAAAACTGAGCAAATATAAAGATCTTGAAATAGAAATCAGCAAAATGTGGAAGCTGAAGACTAAAACAATACCTGTTGTCATAGGTGCCCTGGGAATGATAGCAAAAGGGGCTGATAGCTACCTAACTCAGATACCAGGAAACCCAAAAATGGCAGAAGTTCAAAAGATAGTGCTCATGGGAACTGCTCATATCCTACGCAAAATACTCTCTATGTAACCTCATGGTTTAAAACAACCATAATTTTCGGTTTAAAAAAAAAAAAAAAAAAAAAAAACTTTTTTTTTTAGACATTCATTAATACAACATCCCCACCCCCCAAATATATGGCACACTAGGCATAACAACAACATGAACTTCCAACCCTGTTGTCTCTTGAGGTCTCTGGGTGAGACTTGGAGCCAACTTGTACAAATATAAAGCAAAAGTCAAACATAGAATAATAATAATAATAATAATGTCTTGCGTAGAAAGTGTAGACATGACAAAGTATCCCAAAACCTCCATTGGCTACTATGCCGTAAGTATGGATATAAGGTTACGAGTGCTTGTTACCAACATACACCGGAAAAAGTAATGGACAAAAAAGGGAAAGCAAAAATCCTCTGGGACTTTGATTTCCAGACAGACAAAGTGTTAGAGCACCGAAGGCCGGGTATAGTAATCTTTAGGAGGGACAAACTAGAGTGCCTAATAATCGATGTGGTAGTGTCAGGAGATCAACATATCCTCATGAAAGAAGGAGAAAAAGTTGATAAATATTGAGACCTGAGAATTGAGATCACTAAGATGTGGTAGTTACGAGAGTCGAACATAAAGTTTATCCCTATTGTCATCGAAGCATTGGGTTCAATACCACCCAATCTGAAAACCTTAGAGATACCCTACAATCTAGATGTATTGCAAAATTCGGCATTACTTGGAACTGCACGCATATTGCTTAAAAGACTGTGTGTCTGAGGTCCTTGTTGTGACTTGACAAATTCGGCATTACTTGGAACTGCACGCATATTGCTTAAAAGACTGTGTGTCTGAGGTCCTTGTTGTGACTTGACAAATTCGGCATTACTTGAAACTGCACGCATATTGTGTAAAGTATTCTGTCTGTCTGAGATCCTTGTTGTGACTTGACAAACAGTACAAGCCTCCGGTAGACACAATATCTTCAATCAACAACATCACGATATTGGATACTGTGAGACGTCTATAATAATAATAATAATAATAATAATAATAATAATAATAATAATAATAATAATAATAATAACAATAACAATAATAATAGTAATAATAATAACAATAACAATAATAATAGTAATAATAATAACAATAACAATAATAATAGTAATAATAATTAATGAATACTTTTACATAATGTCATATCGTGATCAAAAGCTTTTCTATCGCAAGTATTTCCGGATATTATTCTGCAGGTGATTAATTTATAAATATATAAACATCGATTTACATTTTTTGCCTCTGATAAACTAAGTAATTATTGTTTTGTACTAGGAATAATGTTTATTCCGCCTATATATGTGTATGCGTACGTACATACATACATACATACATACATACATACATACATACATACATACATACATACATACACGCGTATGTATGTATGTATGTACACGTTAATATTTTACGAGGAAAAGGTTGGCCATAACTTCGACGTTTCGGGTTGCTGGTCTTCGTTAAACTGCTTCACTTAGGATCTTTTGATGTGGTGTAAGTAGAATTGAGTAGGAGTTGTGTAGGAAGAGGTGGTGGAGAAGGACAGGAGGAAACTATGTTTACGGGTTGCGGGTTGGTGGGAAGTTATTGCGAGGAGAGTTTATTTGGTCTGATGTTGTAACATTTGTTATTATTCAAGATTCGGTCAAGCGTAGAAGCAACTGCGTAAATAAGTCGTGACAAATTCAGGTGACTCTACTCTTTGTATAAAAAGCTGCTTTTTGTTGCATTTTAGAGTTTCCAAAAGAATGTTTCTGGAATGAATTATTTGACCACTTATCATTGGTTAAATTGGCGTTGAATTGGTGCAATCAGATTTCTATTAAGAAATTTCAAACTTTGTTTTGGAAAGTAACCCTGCACTCATTAGAGGTAGACGATCGCCATATTTCATTCCAAATCGACTACCTCTGATGAGCGCAGTGTTACATAATTGGATTGTTACATAACACTCCGTTGAATCCCTAGTAAACCGATTAGTAAGATCGGTCGTAATGGATATATAATACTGTACGCATCGGATAATATACTCACTCTATTGACATATATACGAATGCATTAAAATTGCGGAGACTGTGTTACTATAAATAATTATCAAGGCTTGTTTCATGTTTGAATATTTGTATTGATATACGCAAAGAAATATTTGAAAATTCCAAAAATTAAAATGTCTAAGAGTGGGGATTTGGAAAGGTTAAAATTGCAGAGACAATGTTACTGTAAATGATTATCAAGATTTACTCATGTCAATACAAATAACCATTCTAGAAGTTTCTTGCGTGGTTATTTGTATTGATATTGTATTATTACACAGAAAGCCACGTACGTAATCCCATGGCATTAAATATACACAAAAAAAGGGCCATAAAGTTAATGTTATTCCCCATGCACGTTGGATTATATATATATATATATATATATATATATAGGGAGAGTTTACGAAAAAAACAAAAGACGAAGACATGTTGTGTAGAAAACAAACAGATGTATTAGTATAATGCTCAGGAATAGAAAAAGTCTTTTACGTTTCGAGCCTACGCTCTTCTACAGAAAGGGACACAGAAAAAACAAGGAGAGAAAAACATGTGTGTAGTGGCTAACGATCTATCATGGCGACTAGTAATATATATATATATATATATGAGAAGTAAATATATATGCAATATATAAATAAACAAAATTGAAATATAGCAATACATATGTATATCAACATAGATGTGCATGTATATAGATATACATACGTATATGTATATGGATCAATTAGCCCTGTTTATAAAGGAACTATAAAGGTTACATATATTATATTATACTTTGATATTGTATGGCCTGCGATCCCCGTTGAGAGGTCCCTGATATTAAATGAAGTGTTTACACTTATGGTATGCAAATTAGTCAGCCCGGTTTTCTCTTGCCCCTTGTGATAGTTGGCTATAGGAACAGATTGACTGCCTGTTTCCTTGGGATTCATCAAATTGATTTGGACACCTCTGGTGAGAATCCAATAAGATTCGGAAATCGATTAAGGTTATTCATCATTTTGCCAATCAACAGAGAAACAGCTAAATTAGCCCTGTTTATAAAGGTACTGTGAAGGCACGTGGCTTAGTGGTTAGGGCATTCGGCTCACGATCGTGAGTTCAATTCCCGGCGACGCGTTGTGTCCTTGAGCAAGACACTTTATTTCATGTTATTCCAGTTCACTCAGCTGGCAAAAATGAGTAGTACCTGTATTTCAAAGGGCCATCCTTGTCACACACTGTGCCACGCCGTTTTAAGTTGAGAGAACACGTGTCTGTGGAGTGCTCAGCCACATGCACGTTAATTTCACGAGCAGGCTGTTCGTTGATCGGTTCAACTGGAACTCTCATCGTCGTAACCGACGGAGAGCCATTTATAAAGGTACTATATATGTTACACACACACACACACACACACACACACACACACATTCTGACGCGATCTTTTCCCGCTAATCCAACCTGAACGGATGGAAGATTTGGCGAAAGTGGTGAAGTTGACTTCTGTTTGATCTAATCATTTACGTCTAGGCATAGAAATATTTTCTTCCGATCATATCTTGATACACTAAACTTGCATCCATCTTCTTCTTCTTCCTAATTGATGCTGTGGCTCACATGACCGGTGTCTCTCTGAGAATCAGTTGACCGATTAATCGCATTCTTACAGAATTGAACTTTGAGCAAAGATTAATATTGCAAAGAAGTGTGTTCAAACAATATATACACTTGCTCGGGAGTGTTTGATCTGCATTGATGGTAACTTCTGTATTTTCAAGTGGTTAAATGTCATCACGTATTAACTACGTATGTTTATTACAGATTAGCTGCGCATAAATACTTTTATATCTGCATGACATTACCTATACTGACACACCCTGTCCTTATTTATTCGATCTTAGTGTGTGTGTATACGAGTGAGTGAATAAACGAAAGAAAGCGTCCCTCAACACATATGATAGGTGTTGTGTGTGTGTGTCAGTCTGTATTATCCGAAGCGTACAGTATTATATATATATATATATATATATATTATATATATATATATATATATATATATATATATATCCTTTACGGCCGATCTTACCAATAGGTTTCATGCTAGGGATTCAACGGAGTAACCCTGCACTCATTAGAGGTAGACGATCGCCATATTTCATTCCAAATCGACTATCTCTGATGAGCGCAGTGTTACATAGTTGGATTGTTACATAACACTCCGTTGAATCCCTAGCGCGAAACCGATTAGTAAGATCGGTTGTAATGGATATATAATACTGTGCGCATCGGATAATATACCCATTCTATTGACATATATACGAATGCATTTTTCCCCTGACTTATGGACTCTTAGACACTCACACACACGCGCACACACAAATACACACACACATAATTTTTTTTAATAACAGTTTTGTTTCGGCTACATGCAGCATAATGTTTCATAAGCTCGTCAGGTTTTGTCACCTTTGCCTGACGAGATA
>NW_021833103.1:50000-57500 GCF_006345805.1 Octopus sinensis
TGGAGGTTAAATCAGTGGTCCTCAATCATTTTCTGACTTATGGGCCCCTTTGGTTCCTGTTTTATTTCACCGGACCCCAATGGTCATTCACTGGAAATATAAAGAAATCCTTCTGTATTTTTATCATTAATTATTATTAGGGATTACTCTTTTTTACTCTTTTACTTGTTTCAGTCATTTGACTGCGGCCATGCTGGAGCACCGCCTTTAATCGAGCAACTCGACCCTGGGACTTATTCTTTGTAAGCCCAGTACTTATTCCATCGGTCCCTTTTGCCGAACCGCTAAGTTCGGGGTGAGTGAGCGAGTGGGTCAGTGAGTGAGTGGGTGGATGAGTGGGTGAGTGAGTGGGTGAGTGGATGAGTGAGTGAGTGAGCGAGTGTGAGTGGGTGAGTGAGCGAGTGAGTGAGTTAATGAGTGAGTGACTGAGTGACTGAGTGACTGAGTGACTGAGCGAGTGAGCGAGTGAGTGAGTTAATGAGTGAGTAAGTGAGTGAGTGAGTGAGTGAGTTAATGAGTGAGTGAGTGAGTGAGTGAGCGAGTGAGCGAGTGAGAGAGTGAGTGAGTGAGTGAGTGAGTGAGTGAGTGAGTGAGTGGGTGAATGAGTGAGCGAGTGAGCGAGTTAATGAGTGAGTGAGTGAGTGAGTGAGTGAGTGAGTGAGCGAGTGAGCGAGTGAGCGAGTGAGTGAGTGAGTGAGTGAGTGAGTGAGTGAGCGAGTGAGTGAGTGAGTGAGCGAGTGAGTGAGAGAGAATTTGTGTAAAGTGAAAGACCACAAGACATTTTGTCTATCTTTCGACCGAATTTGTTATTTACCAACTTCTGCTGTTGACACAATACTGAAAACAAACAAAATATAGCCATGGGAATGACTTCAGCAAACCCTTGAACCACGAAAGATCAATCGCTACGTTTATTAAAAGGGGAGTGATTTCTTCAACACAACACCCGTGTTAAGAAAATGCTGTTTAAAGTATACAGGGATCTCGCTGCTTCTTGAAGTAAGCTCTGTTATTTTTCGATAGCAGATAAATGCGTTGTTAACTGAGTTAGCTATTGATACACCACAAATCGATTTTCAATCAATCTTAGGATGTCAAGAGATTCGAGCAGTTGATGATCAACCACTCCATATAACAGCTTAACTAAGTGAGTTTCCAGTGTGTATATTCGCTTAATAATACACAAAACACGACAGCAAAAAATCACCTATGTAGAGTTATTTGATCAGTCGCCACACATACACACACACACACACACACACACACGCACACACATACACACACACACACATGCATTCACACACACATGCATACATATTTATAGGTAGCTTTCGGATGTCTACCACTGATAAGGTCGAGGAAGATCAAAGTCACTAAATTACTTGATCAGTCAAATATGACTACTTTACCCCATACAACAAAGAAAAATAAACCCTTTTAGTAGCAAAACTCAAACCCTTTTCTATACGAAAAGCGTGTGACTTTTTATTTTACCTTGTTCTCATATATTTATATACATAAATTATATATACCTAACTCACCTTAAGAATATATATACCAATGTAATTTCAGTTGAAGTATGATACATAAAAACATTTATTCTATGGAAACATCGTTAAATCTTTATTTTTCATACATATAAATAAAATTATTCTTCGCTTGTTTTAATTAGACAATATGTATATATAGAATACATTTTCAACTTTTCTCAATATTTACCCTACGTATATATATATATATTATATATATATATATATATATATATATATATAATATATATATATATATATATATATATGCATACATGTACACATAAATATGCATAAGTATGTGTGTTCGTGTTCGTGTGTAAAGCAAATAAATAGATGGCTATATAGATAATTTGCAAAGAGCTTTAAATCAACAAAGATATCGTAAAAGATAAACTAAGAGATTCGAAGAAATAATACAAGTCTGTTCAACGCGGAATAAAAGGCATTTATTCGACACGAACGACCAAGTCCAATGGCGGTCGTCTGTACATTGCGCGCCAATGATTGGTGCAAGCTGGAAAGTGATAGATAAGAGTTTGACCGTCGTTAACACAATAAACACACGCACAATCTCTATCACCAACTAAACGGTAACTAATATGACATTATATATACATGTTATGTGTGTGCATGTATCTTTATATATTTACGTATATATATATATACATTTATGGATATGTATGTATGTATATGTACACACACACACACACACACACACACTCACGTATATTTATTCATATATACACACGCACTCACACATAGACGTAGGCGTGGTTGTGAGTTTAAAAAGCTCTCTTTGCAACCACGAGGTTTTGGTTACCGTCCCACTATGCAGCGCCGTGGGGGAATATCTTCTATTATAGCCTAGAGCTGACAAATGCTTGTTGAGTGGAAGTGATTGGCGGAAACTATGTGGAATCCAATATATTTTCTTCTCTTTTCTCTTATCTTTTACTTGTTTCAGTCATTTGAGCAACTCGATCCCGGGACTTATTCTTTTGTAAGCCCAGTACTTATTCCATCGGTCTGTTTTGCCGAACCGCTAAGTGACGGGGACGTAAACACACCAGCATCGGTTGTCAAGCAATGCTAGGGGGACAAACACACACACACACACACACTAACACACACACCACACACACAACACACACACACACACACACACATATACATACACATATATATATATATATATATATATATATATATATACATATAACGATTGGGCTTCTTTCCGTTTCCGTCTACCAAATCCACTCACAAGGCATTGGTCGGCCCGGGGCTATAGCAGAAGACACTTGCCCAAGATGCCACGCAGTGGGACTGAACCCGAAACCATGTGGCTGGTTAGCAAGCTACTTACCACACAGTCAGTCCTGCGCCTATATATATTACTCTTTTACTCTTTTACTTGTTTCAGTCATGTGACTGCGGCCATGCTGGAGCACCTCCTTTAGTCGAGCAAATCGATCCCGGGATTTATTCTTTGTAAGCCCAGTACTTATTCTATCGGTCTCTTTTGCCGAACCGCTAAGTGACGAGGACGTAAACACACCAGCATCGGTTGTCAAGCAATGCTAGGGGGACAAACACAGACACACAAACATATGCACACACACTTATATATATATACATATATACAACAGGCTTCTTTCAGTTTCCGTCTACCAAATCCACTCACAAGGCATTGGTCGGCCCGGGGCTATAGTAGAAGACACTTGCCCAAGATGCCACGCAGTGGGACTAAACCCGGAACCATGTGGTTGGTAAGCAAGCTACTTACCACACAGCCACTCCTGCGCCTATATATATATATATATATATTCATTTTGTAAATTTTTATTAAAAATTTTTTAAAATTTTTATTCGTATTTTTTATTTTCATCTTTATTGTTTATTTTATTTTTTGTAATTTTTTTATTTGAATTAAATTATGGCTTGTACAGTAGGGTCCGGTGAACCTATTTACACATACTTATTTGTTTAAAAAATTAAAATATAGTTTTTAGTATCAAACTATGATAAAGTGATGTAGAGACCTGACGATTGGGGTTATATTTTAAGAAAGGTTTCCGCAAAACACGTCGTGGTTAAGGAACCGGGAAATGAACCGCAAGAAACACGTGTAGCCGAGATATAAGTAGTAAGTATTTAAATTAAAATTCTTTTATATGGTGAGATGAAAGGGCCTACTATCTCTAAATGAAAATATATATTTCCTCATTGAGAATAATTTGAACCCCTGTTATACCGGAATTTTTATTCCCTAACAAATAAAATAATATATATATATATCAGAAATATTAAATTTCTAAATGTCTCAAAGAGACATGAGCGGTGGTGGAGCGATATAGTGGTTGTATACTGTCAACTTAACGTGACAGTCCCGTATGGAAATTACACCACCGCTGTTTAGCCCTAGGAAGCATCAAACGCTTCTGTGTCCTTATATAAGGACACAGAAAATGTGTCAAAACCGACAGAAAATGTGTCCTAGGGCTAAACAGCGGTGGTGTAATTCACATGCGGGACTGTTACGTTAAGTTGACAGTATACAACACTATATATATATATATAGAGTGTGAGGGCGCGTGGCTTAGTGGTTAGGGCATTCGGCTCAGATCGTAAGGTTGTGAGTTCGATTCCCGGCGACGCGTTGTGTCCTTGAGCAAGACACTTTATTTCACGTTGCTCCAGTCCACTCAGCTGGCAAAAATGAGTTGTACTTGTATTTCAAAGGGTCAGCCTGTCACTCTCTGTGTCACGCTGATTATCCCCGAGAAATACGTGAAGGGTACAGTGTCTTGGACGCTTCAGCCATTTGAACGTTAATTTCACGAGCAGGCTGTTCCGTTGATCGTATCAGCTGGGACCCTCGTCGTCGTAAACGGCGGAGTCTTTTTAAAATATATATGAGTATATGTGTGTGTGGTAGTGTGTATGTGAGTGAGTGTGTGGTGTGTGTGTGTGTGTGTGTGTGTGTGTGTGCGTGTGAGAGAGAGAGAGAAAGTGTTTATTCCCATGGAAATTGGAAAACCTCCAGTAAATGGCACGAAACCTTTGACTTAACGTGCAGTAGAAGAGTATACACAGACACGCATGCGCACATGCATGCATACATACATACAGACAGCTTTAAGATCCCACAGGCAATATGCTGGAGATTTTCCAATTTCCATGCATAAATTATGTTAACTCTGACGTAGTTACACTAATCCAGAGAGTGTCACTTAATTATTTATTGTCCTCTCAATTCTATTTTCGTACACCAATCAATGTATTGTCTTGTATGTTAAGGTAGTAAGTCTTTCATCGTTACTTTAGCCAGTACAAGGAAGTTTAAACTCCGCAGATGAGGGCAGCATAAGGCCGAACCATGTCTGTAATTGTCTTCTGTGTACTGGATCCACAATAGAGCTGAGATTATAGTTGTAATACATATGTTTTTAAATGGTGTATAAAACACACCGACACACACACACACACACGTAGGTGGGGGTAGGCACTGGTCTGTTTGTGTTTGCTTCCTGACCACAAGGTTCCGAGTTCAGTCCCACTGTGTGACACCTTGGCATACCAAAGCCGTGTGAGTGAATTTGGTAGGCGGAAACTGAAAGAAACCTGCCGTATACGTATGTTTCTATGTATGTATGTATGTATGTATGTATGTATCTATCTATCTATCTCTATCTATCTATCTATCTATCTATCTATCTATCTATCTATCTATCTATCTATCTATCTATCTATCTATCTATCTATCTATCCATCCATCTATCTATCTATCTATCTATCTATCTATCTATCTATCTATCTATCTATCTATCTGTCTGTATGTGTGTGTGTGTGTGTTTTCATAGTACCGCTTGACAACCGGTGTTGCTGGGTTTACGTCTCCGTAAGTTAACGGTTCAACAAATTTGAGACCGATAGAATAAGTACCGAGCTTAACAAAAGCTAAGTCCTGGAGTCGATTCGGTGACAAAAAAATTCTTCAAGGCGGTGCCCCAGTATGGCCGCAGTCAAATGACTGAGACTAGTAGAAGATATACACATTACATACATACATAGGAAACAAGGGTGTTTTGTTCATCATCCTTAAACAACCCTTAATCAGGGACCTTTTGATCAGGATGGGTTACTCGACCTGAAGAAAATTCTAACTGGGCCCCACCTGCAAGGTCATGCGCTGTTTATCTTGATATGAGATCACCATATCACGCACATATGTTTGTGATGCGTGTGCCTCTATTCTACTCATATCAGACGGGTAGTCATGATGGGTATACTGGGCTTTGTATATTTGTACCCTAGTGTCACTTTGATGGCATGCACTGCTCTCTCATGCCTACATACATAATGGATACATACATACATGGATACATACATACATACATACATACACACATACATATATATAAATAGATGTGTGAATTTCCCTTGTTAACAATTAACACGGAAAAATATATAAATAGTTACAAAATCCTTTTCTACTCTAGGCACAAGGACCGAAATTTTAAGGGAGGAGGCCAGTCGATTAGATCGACCCCAGTACGCAACTGGTACTTAATTTATCGACCCCGAAAGGATGAAAGGCAAAGTCGACCTCGGCGGAATTTGAACTCAGAACGTAACGGCAGACGAAATACGGCTGCGCATTTCGCCCGGCGTGCTCACGATTCTGCCATCTCGCCGCCTTACGGACCCCAGGATATTGAAAGGTCCATCAGCTTAACATATTTACGGATCCTCAGTACTCCCTTTGCGCGGACCACCAGGGGTCTGCGGACCACAGGTTGGGGACCACTGATCTATATACGTTCCATTCTAAATGATTTTAATAACTCTCGCCATTACGTCGTGTTCATAGTAACTTAACTCTATCAAGTCGGCGAATTAATTAAAGTTTGTTCCATAATTTTGCGCCTCAAAGAATTATTGTTCAGCGGTGAATGTTAACAAAAGCTTCTTTGATCTGACTCTCTTCGGATGAATGAGAGGTGATAGCGAGACTAAATTGTCGCTCGGTAGACAGTGTGTCACGGTCTTTTGTCGGGAGCATAATGGAGAAGTGGTGTTCGAATACAAAGTTTCCAGTTTCAAGTTGATACCCTGACAGAATAACGACTGGCCGAGTTGTGTCTGTGTGTGTGTGTGTGTTGTGTGTGTGTGTGTGTGGTGTGTGTGTGTGTGTGTGTGTGTGTGCATGTGTGGGCGTGTGTGTGTGGGGATATGTGTGCGTGTGTGTGCGCGTGTGTGTGTGTGTCTGTGGGCGTGTGTGTGTGTGCGTGTGTGGGGGTGTGTGTGCGTGTGTGGGCGTGTGTGTGTGTGTGTGTGTGCATATGTGTGTTTCACTGCGTTTGTGGGTGTACGTGTGTATGCGCCTGCACTTACGCATGCGTGAGTATTGGGAGTGTGTGAGTGCATGTAGGTGTGTGCTTGTGAATGTGTGTATGTGTGCGTGTGCGTGTGTGTGTAGGTGTGTGGGTGCGTGTTTGTGAATGTGTACGTGCGTATGTGTGCGTGTGTGTAGGTATGTGGTTGCGTGTTTGTGAATGTGTGTACGTGTGTGTTGTGGTGTGTGTGTGTGCGTGTGTGTGTGTGCGTGTGTGTGTATGTGTGTGTGTGTATGTGTGCGTGTGTGTGTGTGCGTGTGTGTGTAGGTGTGTGGGTGCGAGTTTGATTACGTGTGTGTGCGCGTGTATATGTAGGTGTGTGTGTGCGTGTTTGTGAATGTGTGTACGTGTGTGTTTGTGTATGTGTGTGTGTGTGCGTGCGTGCGTGTTTGTGTTAGTGTGTGTATTGTATGTTTGTATGTTTGTATGTTTGTATGTTTGTGTGTGAGTGCTTGCACTTACGCATGCGTGAGTATTGGGAGTGTGTGAGTGAGCGTACGTGTTTGTGAATGTGTGTACGTGTTTATGTGTGCGTGTGTGTGCGTGCATGCGTCTTTGCATTTGTTTGTTTG
>NW_021833104.1:10000-17500 GCF_006345805.1 Octopus sinensis
CCTTATTGTGGTCCGTGAAAGGGAGTGGGTGTGGTGGAAGCACTGACAAATTGCTACTCACCTCTTCGTTTCTTTGTTAAATAAATGGATTGTCAACAAAACACTTTTTTACTCGGCGTAAAATTAAAACAAAACTCTTTCGCACCCAGAGTAATGTGTGTGAGAGAGAGGGGGGAAGAAAGATGAACGATTTCAAATAAATAAATGATTTTTAAAAATTTTGGGAAAAAATTTGGGGAAAATTTTCAAAAAATTTCTCAAACATTTTTGAGGAAGATGGTCAAAGAATTTATCAAATATTTTGGGGAAAATTCTCAAAATATTTATCAAAAATTTTTGGGGAAAATTTACTAAAATTTTTCAAAAATTTTGTGATAAATTTTTGGAAACTTTTCCCCAAAAATTTTTTTTCCCTAAAAATTTTTGAAAATTTTTGAAAAATTTTTTGAAAATTTTCCCCAATATTTTTGATAAGTTTTTTAAAAAATTTTCCCAAGGATTTAAAAATTTTTTGAAAATTTTCCCCAAATATTTTTGAAAAGTTTTTTGAAAATTTTCCCCAAAATTTTTGAAAAGTTTTTTCAAAATTTCCCCAAATTTTGAAAGTTTTTGAAAATTTTCCCAAACTTTTTAAAAGTTTGAAATTTTCCCCAAAAATATTTGGGGAAAATTTTCAAAAACTTTTCAAAAATTTTGAGGAAAATTTTCAAAAAATTTCCAAAAATATTTGGGGAAAATTTTCAAATAATTAAAAAAAAATTTTTGGGGAGAATTTTCAAAAAACATTTTTAAAAATTTTGGAGAAAATTTTCAATAAACTTTTTAAAAATATTTGGGGAAAATTTTAAAAAACTTTTCAAAAATATTTGGGGAAAATTTTCAAAGAATTTTTCAAAAACTTTCGGGGTAAATTTTCAAAAACTTTTGCAAAAATTATGGGGAAAATTTTCAAAAATTTTTCAAAAATTTCTGGGGAATGTTTTCAAAAAATTTTCTCAAATTTTGGGGAAAATTATCCAAAAACATTTCAAAAATTTTTGGGGAAAATTTTCCAAAAATTTTTCAAAATTTTGGGGGCTAAATGTATGTATGTAGGCATGTAAGTATGTATGTATGTAAGTATGTATGTATGTAAGTATGTATGTATGTATGTATGTATGTATGTATGTATGTATGTATGTATATATGTCATTATTCAGTATATTTCAATAGAGGAAGAACCGGTTTCTAGCCTACATCCGAAGTTCCTTTATTGGACTTTCAACACCAGCAACAGTGTATTTTTGTATATATGTATGTATGTATGTATGTATGTATGTATGTATGTATGTATGTATGTATGTATGTATATATGTATGTATGCTCAGATTTGTATGTTTTATGTATGTATTCTCATGTATATAATTGCATATCTAGACACGCTCATATATTTAAATGATGAACTTGTGGAAAATTTTAGTTTTACAGTTCCAGTTTTGGATTGGATCTGTAGTCTTTGAATTAGCTTTCTCCTTCCCGGTTTTGAGAAGGCTAATTTCTCAAGATTAGTGTTTAGGCACTGTGTTACATATCCAATAAACCCAATAATTACAGGTATAAACCTGAACTTGTAATCCGGATAGAGTTAGCGCAGATTTATCTATAGTTCAGCATAGGTGCTCTCGTATTTTCAATTTTTTGATTATTATAAATCTTCCACTGTGGAGGGAGCCGGTTTCCAGCAAACATACAACGCTTTTTTGTGGGATGTAGTTAACACAGACAAATTCACATCTGGAACTTGGGAAAAGTCTTGCATATTTTTACTGTTCCACTCACCGATTGGACTTGTAATGTACGAATCAACCAGCCGGTTTCTCTTTCTGAAAATCCCAGTTAACCCACTTTCTGCTTTGATCATTTACTAACAAAACCTAACGCTCTAATTATTATTGGTACGAATATGGATATAGAAGCTGGAGGTTTCGATGCAGTTGTCCATAGATATCCTCCTTTTCTTTGATTATCAAAGAGATATTAATATTTGCAGGGCAGCTAACCTCTATGATGTATGTATGTATGTAAGTATGCATTGCTAAACTGCATTTCCCTCTCCAAATCTATATACGAGGTCTGATCAATAAGTAATCGGAATGTTGACATAGTTACGAAGCTAAAGTCCTCAGAGTAAAGCCGCTTAGTAAAGATTGGCCTTGAACTCCGTTGTGCATGAGTAATAAGTTTTAACGTTGTAGCTACCTCCGCTGTTTACAGCAGTGCTTGGATGGAAGGTGTGCAGCGTGTTATCGTTGCATTGACCCTGACAGAAAGTTATTATGGCGATACTTGCTGAGAGACCTACGCAAAGTTGCAGAAAGTGTATTGAGAGGGGTGTATGAGCCGCACACATTTGTACGAGTAGTTTAGACGTTTCCAAGAAGGCCGAAAAATGTCGATATTGACGAACGTTCCGGGAAATCCGCAACCAGCAGAACTGAGAAAAAGATCACAGATGTGTGTGCATCTGTGAAGGGAAATTGTTGAATCACCATCCATGAGTTATCAGAGGATGTGCAGATTAAGTACGGTTCATTTCAGTCCGTTATCACCAATAATTTGGGTATGAGACGCGTGTCTGCCAATTTTATGCCAAAACTCTTTGAAAACTTTGCGCAAGCCGCGGAGCAGGTATCACCAACCTTTTGGCAAAATTTATGCAAATTTTCTGCTCAACTTTCTCTGTCATTCCCAGTGCCACGATAACACGCTACACACCTTCCTTCCAATCACTGCTGTAAATAGCGGCAGTGAACCAGAATGTTAAAACTTAGTGACATGCACGGCAGAGTTCAAGGTCAATCTGTACCAAGTGGCTTTGCTCTGGATCCCTTAGCTTCGTTACTATAGCAACATTTCGGATATTTAGTGATGAAACCAAGTGTGTATGCTTGCAAATGTAGCTATATGATGACGAAACTTCTTTGACAACCATACGCTTCCTAGTTCGATTTTGAAGCGAGACACATTGGGGGTTGTATCTTTTAGCACAGTAACGGTTTACCAGTAACTGTACATGTGTGTATGTTAGTGTGTGAACTTGTATGTATATGTTCATGTGTATGTGGCCGAAATGAGAGGTTTTCAACATACATTCAATATCTTGGTATTTTCGGAACCGAATTTTAAAATCTAAGTTTTTTATTCACCTGAAGAAAACGCTTATATTTTGTAATATAATCAGTTTATTCACTATTAAAAAAACGCACATCAGAAACAGGTGTAGTGAATCTTATGCATTTGTATTCTTTCTTTCTTTCTGTCTTTCTATGTGAGGGCGATAGTACCTTAAGTTTAAGCGCAGTAGTAGGCCCCACACATCACGCTTGTTTCCAGTGTAGTAGAATGCTGGCATCAAACCTCGAACTACGGTAGTGTTCGGAATACAAACTACGCAGTGGTGATTGTGGATAAGATGATGCAGAGTTTCGATATGCATTTATGTAATCTGAAACCCATAGATGATATATGATGCATAAAATAAACATTTTATTAATGATAATATGTACATATATACATATATATGCAGAGAGAAAGAGAGATAGAGATAGATAGATACAGAGAGAGAGAGAGATTCTTTATTCTTTGCTTGTTGCATCTCTACGGTTTCTATGGTTTGAAGGTCTCCAAGAGATAACTGGCTCAGTTGCTTCTTCCATAGCAAACGAAATGTCGAAAGAAATCAAAGACAGATGTAATGATAAAATCTGAAACCGGTGTAATTTGTGAAAATAAACTAAAATAATAAAAAAAACATAGTCTAAACGAAACCGTTTTTTAAAGATATGCCAGAATAAATGTTTTTTATATCTTATTTTTCATATTATCATTTAATTGTTTATATTATTGACCTGCAGCCATGCTGGGGCACCATCTTTGAAGTGATTTCATACAACAATTTGACACCTATTTATTTGTTTTGTTTTCTTATTTATTTTATCTTTTTTTTTGCCAGGCCGTTTGATAACAGAGATATAAACAAACCAACACCGGCTGTCACGCGGTGGTTAAGGAACAAAGACAGGCATACAGACACACACACATGCGCACACTCAATTATATATACATACAGTTATATATACATATAAAGTCAGGAAGTGTGACAGGTGGAAACAGATTTATCTTTCCATATCACGTGACTGACCAGATTATCAGATGTCACTACACATCGCTGGTCACAATGCGCTTCTCATTGTTTTAGCCATCAAGTGACGTTACCCCGCAGGCTAAGCGAGCAGAAGAAAGAGTGAGAGAAAGATGCGGCGAAAAACTACCACAGGGATCACCACCACCCACTGCCGTGGAGCTTTAGATGTTTTTGCTCAATAAACACTCACAACGCCCGGTCTAAGAATCGAAACCGCGATCCTACGACCGCGAGTCCGCTGCCCTAACCACTGGACCTTTGCGCCTCCACCAATTATATAAATATACATACAGTTATATATACAATATAATGTCAGGAAGTGCGACAGTTGGAAACAGATTCATCTTTCCATATAACTACCATAAAATTTGTAAGCTTCGAAGTTCGATCACATTCGATAAGCAAAAATTTTACAGTATATATGTGCAGGATTACTCACAACAAATGCATATTCACAAATTAATGCAAACGAAGAAATCTATTAAGATCACCGAATCATTATGATTACATTAATTTATGAATCACATCTAAATATAAACGCACGCACTTCATCACAATTTCTGTCTACAAAATCTACACTCGCAAAACATGCGTTGGTCCGGGGCGATAGTAAAAGATATTTACCCAAACTGCCGTATAGGGACGGAGAGGGGGGTATTGAACATGATATCACGCAATTGCAAAGTGGGGCT
The DNA here is from genome assembly GCF_006345805.1 of Octopus sinensis. NCBI lineage: Eukaryota > Metazoa > Mollusca > Cephalopoda > Octopoda > Octopodidae > Octopus > Octopus sinensis. Next base: position 14,876 of record NW_021833104.1, read on the forward strand.
TCTTAGCCACACACACAACCATACCCGCAACATATAAAATAAGTCATAAAAAAAACCTGGATGAAACACATAAACACACATTAAATAAGAGCGGTAACCAACAAGACTAGAAACATCTATTTAACATATAAATCATATCCATGGTATATAAAGTGTAAGAGTTATTATCAAAAACGTGATTGATTCAATGTGGAGGCATTTGAAGACTTTTAAGACACGTATTTACGTGCATCTGGATGATTCATTATTGGGTTAAATGAAGTCTAATGACGGAGAGACAGAGCAGCCATACATTATGCAATCTATTCAAAAGCATATACAATATTGAGTGTGTAAGCGTGGCGTGTATATATATATATATATATATATATAATATATATATATAGGGGGGTGTATGTATGTGTGTGTATATTTTGTATGTATATACATAAATATACATGTATATACAAACATATATATATATATACATACATATATATTGTACATATATATAATATAATATATATATATATATATATATATATATATATATATAATATATATATATACATATATTTATATATAGATAGATACATGTATATACATACACATATACATACACATATATATATATATATATATTATATAATATATATATATATATATATATATGTATATATATATATACACATATATAGACGTATGTACATGCACATATGTCTAAAAGCGAATATGCCAATAAAATCTACTATATATAACACACACCACACACACAAACACACACACACACACAACACACATACGCACATACACACGCACACATTTAGCCAATTCCTTATGTATTATTATCTGCAGAGGAAAATATATTACAAAAGCAGTAATTGATTTATTTATGCATTTAGCAGCAAACGGACATTACCCAAAAACTCTACCTGTATAGGAAAAATAGATTATCGCATATTCACATACAGAGGTAAGTGTGTTTCTTTAAAAAAGTGTTTTAAGTAAAAAACAAAAAAAAAAAAAAAATTAGAAAGCATTTAGAATTTCGATATCAAAATCTAAAGAATTTCTGGTAATTTTATAGTAAAGACAAGGAATGGGCGTGTGGATAAGAAGTCTGCCGCATAATCGTGTGGTTTCCGGTTCCAATCACACTCAGCGGTGACGTAGACAAGTGTCGTCCAATATTGCCTCGCGCCAACCAATGCCTTGTGGGTCCATCTGGTAGTCGAAAACTGTGTAGAAGCGAGTCATATATATATATATATATATATTATATATATATATATATATATATATATATATATATATTATATATATACATATATATATATACACATATATTTATATAGGCCATTCGACCACTAGAAAGAGCAGCTAAACTCAAACCGCTAAATAGTTGTAATTCAGAAAACAAAGGAAAATAACATTTACCCACTTATTTCCTTTGGTTCTGAATTACAACTATTTAGCCGTTTGAGTTTAGCTGCTCTTTCTAGTGGGTCGAATGACCTATCAAGGCCATTCCTTAATATTGTTGAATGTATATTATATAGTCTGTTGACTATTTTCTCTTTCTCACTGGACCGCCGGTGGCGAAAAATTTCTCTTTAATTTTTTGCTACCCTGATTTTGATTAATATATATTTATATATATATATGTATGTATGTATGTATGTATGAATGTTTTATGCATGTATGTATGTATAACGGAAGCATGGAACAGCTAAACTTACAGCTGTTTCTGATCCGATCTCTTCGATGACGAGATGCTTGGTTTACGTGAATTTGTTACACATTAAAATGATTCACTTGATCAGCTATTCCAGAAACAGCTGTAGGAGACTTTGCTTATGTATTATAACTGTTCTATGTTTTATTTATACTTCATACTTTTACGCCAAATGCTTTGCATTTTTCCATTTTTCATCTATTCATATATATATATATATATATATATATATAAATATTCTTGTTTCACTCATTGGGCAGCAGCCATACCAGGGTTCCGCTTTGTAATATTTAGTCGAAAAATTGACCCTATTACTTGTTTAGGCTTTTAAGTCTGGCACTCTATCAGTATATTTTGCCGAACCGCTATGTATCGAGGAAGTAAACTAAACAATATGGTTTGTCAAGCAGTGATAGGAGAAATCCCAAATACAGACACCAATTCACACATATATGTATGTATATATGTATGCATACATGTACGCAAGCATGTATGCATGCATGTATGTATTTATGTATGCATATGCGCGCGTATGTGTGAGTGAGTGTATATATATATATATATATATATATGTATGTATGTATGTATGTATGTATGTATGTATGTTTGTATGTATGTATGCATGTATGTATGTGGATAGAAAATGGGATGAATAATATTGAGTATTTAAAATCACAACAATCGTCTCAGCAAATTTTTCTCACACATATTCCATTGGTGAGATTTTGTGTAATCATCATAATCCATCGAAGGTATTAAATACACCTCAAGTGATTGTTTAAATAAGTCCTCCGTAAGATCCTACTATCATTTTATTCCGTATGGGGATGCAAATCCTAAGCAGTGTTAATTTCAGTAGTTTATAGACATAGATGTAGTGACAGTCAAAATACAAATATAATCAAAAAAAA
>NW_021833104.1:22500-27500 GCF_006345805.1 Octopus sinensis
TTTTCTTTGAACGTAATTTTTGCACATTCTTTTCTTTATATATACATATACATATATAAATGTGTGTTTATATGTTCTGTTTATAAGTACAACTACGAACTGTGTATTAGTGTAAGACATTCGTTTGCAACACTCTGTTTCGTGTGTGACTGTATATGTATATGCGTATGTAGCTTCCGTACATGTGATGAATGCCTATATATATATATATATATATATATATATGTACTGAAATGTGTTTGATTGTCTAGAGGATTATACATGTGTGTGTGTGTGTGTGTGTGTGTGTACGTGTGTGTCTGCACATATGTTTACCTGTCTATGTTTGTCTCGCAGACTATATATATACACACACACACATATATATATATGCATACATATACACACATATATATATATATACATGCATACATAGGTACGTATATATATATTATATGTGTGTGTGTTTATTTGTGTTAATATGTGTGTGCGATTGCATTCTGATTTAGGTGACATTCTTGTAATAAAACTGTTGGTTCGTGACATTTTTACGATCAGCTGATGATAGATTATCTCAATGATTTATCCCTATCACTCTCACACTATTCACTCCATCCTCTCGTTCTTTCGCTCTCTATGTATGTATTTCTCTCTCTTCTTGTACTTGGATGAGTTTCTCTTTTTTCTCTGTCTGTCTGTCTGTCTCTCTCTCTATTTCTATCTCTCTTTATCTCTCCATCTATCTTCCTATCCTCTAGTAATACATTTTTCAATTCGCCTCCTCCTATCTGACGCAAGCACAAACACACACACACATACACACAAATATGTAGATATATACATTCATTCATATACAGACTTACACACACACACACACACACACATATATATATATATATATACATATACATACATATATATATATATATATATATATATATATAATATATATATATATATATATATGTATGTATGTATATATATATAATACACATACATACACACACACACACACACACACACACCACACACATATATATATATATATATTATATATGTATGTATTTAGTAAGAAATCTTGTGTTCAGCTGTCGCGTTGGAAACAAAATATCGTTGTATTTTGGGCGAGTCACCATGGGTGAATAATAAATCGCGAACACTAATTATTATTATTATCATTATTATTATTATTATTCGTAGTATTAGTATTAGCTTTATAACTACAACTACTGAGTTATGACTTCCTTCAAATCCAAATTATATAATGACAGACATCGGTCATTATCTATATATATTTGCGTCAATGTCTATGTGTATGTGTGCGTGCCTATGTATAAGTGTGTATATGTGTTTATGCAAGTATGTGTGTTTGTGTGTGCTAAAGTTACTTTCTTTTTCCTTTCCATTTGTTTGATTTCCAACGTTTGTTTCATATATAACACTTGATTAACACTTGATACTCTCTGATACACTTGAGGTAGCGTGTCAGCGACCAGGTCGAGGATATATACAAAACATTTTGATACATTATATAAACTGTTCTGTCAAAATGTAATAATAATAATAATAATAATAATAATAATAATAATAATAATAATAATAATAAGAATAAGAAGAATAAGAAGAAGAAGAAGAAGAAGAAGTGCAAAAGATTGTCTTAACTGGTACATCACACGTATTGAGAAGAGCATTGTCGATGTGAGAACTGTTGCTGCTCATGTATTTTAATTTAACTTAATTTAAAAAAAAAAAAATGAATGAACTACTGAGTTTGGTTTAATGGCCTACCAATGTATACTATGAGTTTCTTTGCCCTAGGAGTCGGGAAGACACTCGGCAAGAAATGGAAGCAAATTTGAAAGAAGAAAAAAAAATGATAATAATAATAATAATAATAATAATAATAATAATAATAGAAATTGAAAATATGTTTGCATCTCAAGGCGACTACAGTACCAGTGATTGTATGATCTCTAGGAATGATAAAAAAAAAGGTACTGAAACCTATTTCAAAATGATAACTGGCTTACCATCCCAACAGGAAGTGCAATAAATCGTATTAGCTGGAACGGCTCATGTACTGAGAAGAGCATTATCGCGGTGAAAACAACATCCATCCATGAATTTATTTATTTATCAATTTTTAAATACATATTTTACCTGTGACATTGCGTGTGTAATCTGGAAATGCATACAATGTGCTTCTCTGCCTTAGGTGTACGGAAAACACTCGGCGAGAAACGGAAGAAAATTTGAAGAAAGAAAGAAAAATAATAATAATAAAAATAATAATAATAATAATAATAATAATAATATAATAATATAATAATAATAATAATAATAATAATAAATGCCCTGATGCAGTACCAAGCAGTGGCTCTCATGGCTTCTGATCTTAACTGATTGGAAGTGTTATCATGTACATTGTTTTGTCTCGGTATAAAAGATGGGCTACAGCAAATATTCTGCTCAATGTCACAGATTTGCTTGTCAGTTGTTTGACCTTAACCAGTTGAGCATGTCCCTTAGTGGCTGACGATATGTGCATCTCTGATCAGGAGCAGAAGTAGTGGGGGAGCATCATAGCCATGTGTTGAGAGGGATTCTTGGGATTTGAATAGCTCACCTCTGGAAACATGGGTGGTTCTTTCAACATCCTTAAACACACCCTTATTCAGGGACCGTTTGAGCGGATGGGCTACTCAACCTGAAGAAAATTCTAACTGGGCCCCACCTGCAAGTCATGTGCTGTTTATCTTGATATAAGATCACCATGTCGCGCACATATGGTTGTGATGCATGTGCCTGGTGTACCTTTATCAGACGGGTAGTCATGATGGGTATATTGGGCTTCGTATATTTTACCCCAGTGTCACTTTGATGGCATGAACTGCTCTCTCACTCAATAATAATAATAATAATAATAATAATAATAATAATAATAATAATATATTAATAATAATAATAATATAATAATAATAATAATAATAATAATAATAATAATAATATTAATAATAATAATATAATAATAATAATAATAAGGTGAGTGTAGAGTATCAGCAGGAGGATTTGAGATGGGGTTCAGGGCTTTAGGCCTAAAAGCTTGACAGCTCTGTACAGGAGAATTGCAAGACAGATGGACGAAATACTGAGTAGTGACATCCAAGTACCAGCCTGGATGACAAAAGAAGGACGGTACAATGCCAGAATGACCCAAGTAAAGGGAATGATGTTGGAAATGTTCGACCAATATCTAGTTTGCCACTGATGTGGAAACTGATGACGGGCATCATATCAAACAGCATCTATAAGTACCTAGATGAGAACTACTACTACAAGTGGAACAAAAAGAGTGTAGACGTAAGAGAAGAAGAACGAATGATGCATTACTAACCGATAAGACTATACAGACTGGCTACAAGAAGAGACACAAATCTTTGGCGATGGCATGGGTGGACTACAGGAAAACATATGACATGATTCCACACTCGTGGATTACTGAAAGTTTTAAACTGCTTAAGGTCTCCCACAATATCCTGAAGTTAATAGAAAACTCAATGACAACGTGGCGAACTGAACTCACAGCATGGGAAGATAAGCTGAGAAAGGTAAATATCAAAAGAGGAATCTTTCAAGGGGACAGTCTGTCCTCTTTTATTTGTTGTCTGCCACTAACCAGTGTTTTAAGAAAGATGTGTGTATGTGGGGGGGGTACATACTAGGGAGGGTGAAAGTAAACAACCAGTGGTTTATGGATGACCTAATGTTATTCGCTAAGACTGAGAAAGAAATTGAGAGTTTGATGGCAACTGTGCAGATGATTAGCAAAGATATTGGCATGGAATTTGAGATCGAGAAATGTGGTGTAATGATTCTTAAAAGTGGTAAAGTCAGTAAAAGCCATGGTACCAAACTAGAAAGTGGTGAAACTATAAAGGAAGTCAGAGAGGATGGATATAAGTACCTGGGTATCATTGAAAGAGATGAAATGAATGAACAAAAGATGAGAGAAATGTACAGGAAAGAGTATTTTAGGAGAACTTGGCTTGTGCTCCAATCGAATTAAAATGGCCGCTATAAGATTAGAGCAATTAACACGTGGGCGGTTGCTTTGATGAGATATGGGGCGGGAATATTATCTTGGAAGATGCATGAATTACAAGAAATAGACCGGAGAAGAAGTAAATTAATGACAATGAACAAGGAACTACACCAAAGATTGATGTGTCAAGATTGTATGTAAAGAGGAAAGGAGGAGGACGAGGGTTGTGAAGGTTGTGTAAGTGAAGAGGAGAATAGCCTGGCTTGGTATGTCAAGGGGAGTAAAGAAGAAATGAGTGAAGCAGTGAAAAGGCAGGGAATCTTAAAAGTGAACGAAGCTGTAGATCCAACACAATTTAAGAAACACCAGAGAGAGAGAGAGAGAGAGAGAGAGAGAGAGAGAGAGAGAGAGAGAGAGAGAGAGAGAGAGAGAGAAAGAGAGAGAGAGAGAGAGAGAGAGAAAGAGAGAGAGAGAGCAGATGAAGACAATTTGGCTGGACAAGAAAATGCACGGCCAATTCTTGAAGAACAAAGATGAGATTGATTGGAATAGAACCTGGCAATGGCTGCAGAACGGAAACTTAAGGGGCTTACTGAGGCATTAGTGTGCAGCGCTCAAGAACAAGCTTTCGGAACAAACTACTCCAAACATCATATTGATAAAAGCACTGACTCGCCACAGTGTAGGATGTGCTCTGAGAAGGGAGAAAGTATAAGCCTTATTGTTAGCGAGTGCTGTAAGCTTGCACAACGCGAATACAAAAGGAGACACGACAATGCGACCAGATATATCCACTGGATGTTGTGCGGTGAAGCAAACCTCGAGTGAGCCGAGCAATGGTATGAACACAAGCCAGAGGGTGTAATGGACAACGAACATTACAAAATACTCTGGGATTTTAAAATACAATGCGATCAGGTCATAGATGCGAGACGACCAGATATCGTGCTCATCCATAAAGATGAAAAAGAAGTAAAGA
>NW_021833104.1:30000-47500 GCF_006345805.1 Octopus sinensis
TGCGTTATTTGATGCCTTCTTCTTGTTACCGATATGATACTAATGTAATTTGAGTGAGATATGGTTGCTATTTCTCGCTGGTGGTGTGATCTGCGAGAAGCTGTGTTGTCGTTCTTTAACTTCAAGTCAGATATGATCAAGCTAATCCAAAATGCAAGATATTCTTGCCTGTGCTTCTTCGTTCCATCTCATCCAAATATTAACTAATTTGTATTTCCAAATTAAAGACTATAGAGTAGGGTTTGTGAGCGATTTAGCTGCTAGTTCTAGCAGATCAGTCATTCACATATGTCTCTACACTGACTCATCAAGCACGCTAAATATCAAAGGTATTAGAATGGTGACCATCCCATTTGAATCATCTTGGATTACTTCATCTATGGTCGTTTTTAGTGCCTGCGGGAAAATTCATATTATACTTACAACGCTAATGAGTGCACCATCAGCGTGCAATATCTTGTGCTCTTAAACAAAACACTTCATCTCACATTGCTCCTGTCCGCTAAGCTCTAAACGAGCTCCAGCTACAACTGAGAAGTTAACCCTGTGACAGACCAGCGTCCCATTCAGCGAGAAGTGTTGTGACCTCACTCACTTATATACCAAGGAAAGTGGGTTAATAGGCTCAAGATAGACCCTATATTATCCAGATGACTTGGGCATATAGGACGAATTATGATATTTCAGTCCTGAAATCTTTCCGTTGTTTCTTGTGCTCTAGGATTCATAAGACCGGTTGCCAGGTTTCCCTAGTGTATAAGTAACCAATATCACAACATTCTTCCTGAAAGGAACGCCGGTCCACAGCCTGGTTCAAGGCAAGGAATTTTGAGGGGACAAGTCGATTACATCAATACCAGTATTTTATTGTCACTTTATTTTGATGACCCCCAAAGGAATGAAAACCAAAATTTACCTTGGTGCGATTTGAACTCAGAACGTAAAGAGCCCTGAAAAATGCGGTAAGTATTTTGATAAACTTGCCAAAGATTCTGCCAGCTAGCCACATTTCTGAAACCTTACAACAGGCGGTCAAATTTCAATGATATGGTCCCTGCTATAGGCACAAGACCTGAAATTTTGTGAGAGAGGGCTACCCAATTACATTCATCACAGCTCTTGATAGATACTTATTTTAACGATCCCGATAAGTTGATTAGCAAAGTCGACCTCAGCGGATTTTGAACTTGGAACGTAAAGAAGGACGAAATACTGCTAAACAGTTTGGCCAGTGAGCCACCCCGCCGTCTACATTTCCTATATAATAACCCTTTCTACCATAAGCAGAAGGCCTGAAATTTGTGTGGAGAGTGCCAGTCAATTACATTGACCTCAGTAGTCAACTGTTACTTATTTCATCGACCCCGAAAAGATGAAAAGAAAGTCAACTTAAGGGGAAACTGAACTCAGAAGTAAAAACGGACAAAATGCTGCTAAGCAATTTATTCGGATTCCGCCATCCCGCAGCCTTAATTTCCTATAAAATAATACGGATTTTATTGTTTGATTAGATAACCTGGATACACTTTCCGATCAAATCTATTAAAATACACTGGAAAAAGTAAATATGAGATCTGAAAATGGGTGTATTATGTGGATTCAGCACGGAGCACAACCAGTGGTACCAACATCTAATCCCTAAATATCATTCATGTTATATAGATCGGGATCTCAGTCTGCTTCGACGACGTGGATTCAGTTGTTCGATTTACTGAATTGCTTACTCATTGAACTAAGGTGTTAGTGTCTGATGGTTGAGAATTCCACAGACATGAGAACGTTCAACAAAACTAATGCAGATTCAGTGTGAACCATTTTGAAACGACAGTACAATTCAAATAGCAGATACACTCTATCGGGCAGGCTTCATGCAGTCTTTGTCTATTTTCAGAATTCATTTATTTTTCTTAAGATTTCCCGGACACATAGGATATTGTAGTCCATGATATACTAAGCAGGTCACATTTGGGTCACTTTTTGTTCACACACAGGTTTACTGAGTCAGAGCTGAATTGGGGTTAAATACTAATATTCTTAGTTAAATTAATTAATGAGCCCAATTTAGATTTGAAAATTGATATATCTATTTTCCGACATGTAAAGAGCAATAAAACTGGGCGCGATAGAGAACGCTGATGTTATCAATTACTAGCAGACTGCATGTGCGTGGGTATATGAATATATGTGTGTGTAAGTGTGTGATTGTGCGTGTGTGTGTGTGTGAACGTGTGTAAGTGTGCATGTGAGTGTGTGTGTGCGTCTGTGTGTATGTTTACTTGTGACAAGTAGATGGTAAAGTGACTAGGGAGCACTAATTTTTTATTTGAATTCCATCGAGGTCATTTATGAAACGTTGTTCACTCTTTTTCTCTTTTTTTTCTCTTTTTTACTTGTTTCAGTCATTTGACTGCGGTCATGCTGGAGCACCGCCTTTTAGTCGAGCAAATCGATCCCAGGACTTATTCTTTGTAAGCCTAGTACTTACTTATTCTATCGGTCTCTTTTGCCGAACTGCTAAGTAACGGGGACGTAAACATACCAGTATCGGTTGTCAAGCAATGTTGGGGGGGGGACAAACAGACACACAAACACACACACACATATATATACATATATACATATATACGACAGGCTTCTTTCAGTTTCCGTCTACCAAATCCACTCACAAGGCTTTGGTCGGCCCGAGCTATAGTAGAAGATACTTTCCCAAGGTGCCACACAGTGGGACTGAACCCGGAACCGTGTGGTTGGTAAGCAGGTTACTTACCACACAGCCACTTCTGCGCCTATATACTATATACTAATCTGCAGTTTTGTCTGTTTGTCTGTTTTTCTCTTTGTCTGCCTGTCTGTTTGTCTCTGTCTCTGTCTCTCTCTCTCGCTTTCTCTCTCTGTCCTTCTATCTATCTATCTATCTATCTATCTATCTATCTATCACTCCGTATATATCTATGTATACATACATAAGACATACTACTAATATAGGATAAACATTTTTTCAGAAAAAAATTTCATCAAAAGTGGCAGCATATTAAAATACCTTTAAAGGTTAAAATTATAAACAACTTATAAACAATGGCAAAAGAAAAATTATTTCTATGCCAATATGCTGATAACAGACTTTAAATCATCAATTTCCACATTTCATTATACATTCACTATAAGGGGAAGAGGACTGATTGGATGCGATGATTGGATGCGATCACTCCATTAGAGCAGAAGAAAACAACATTGCATGGTATGTAAAAAAAAAAACTCCATAGAACCACTATTATTGGAAGTAAGAAGGTCATGCTTGTGTAGGATTGAAGATTGAAAATATAATGTACAAGAACTTGAGAACGAATGAAAGTGAAAATAGGTGGATAAATAAAAGAATGCATGGAAAATTTCATAGGGATGTTTAAGATACGTCAGACAGATAGAGAAAAAAAAGATGGCTATGGTTGACTAAAAGTGATTTAAAATCGGAAACAGAAGCTCTAATCTGTGCTGCCCAAGAGCAAGCATTAAGAACCACTTACATCAAATACAGAATAGATAACACATCAGAAAGTGATAAGTGGAGAATTTGTGGACAAAATCGTGAAACCGTATGGCATATTACCAGTCAATGTACGCCACTAGCCCAGGAAGAATATAAGAGATGTCATGACAATATAGCAAGGATTGTCCATTGGGCACTTTCCAATAAGTTTGGACTAGACAGAGCAAAACATTTGGTGGTACGAATATAAACCCGAAGGCATCATCGAAAATGATAATGCAAAGATCCTATGGGATTTTATGATTCAGTGCGACCACGAGATAGAGAATAGGAAACCAGACATAGTGGTAATTATGAAAGAAAGTAAATGATGCTGGATCATAGATATAGCATGCCCCGCTGACAACAAGGTATGCAATAAGGAAGAAAGGAAATTCGATTGATATGACAGGTTAGCTTGGGATTTTAAGCAATTGTTGTCGATGAAAAAAGTGCTAGTAGTACCAATAATTGTTGGAGCTCTGGGAACAGTGAGTAAAAATCTTGGAACACATGAAACATGGAACACATGGGGGTTGCGATAAGGGTGGAGCACTTGCAAAAAACGGCACTGCTTGGAACCGCTCAAACACTCCGGATGGTGCTCCAAAAATAAGGGTCATTATATTATTCACTGGTAGTGAACAGCTAAAACCTAGTACATCTCCATCGTTAGAAGTTGTGCAAAGACAATAAGATAATAATAGGAAAGGTTTCATATTGTGGCACAAGACCAAAGTTTGCTTACGAAAAAACCTATGCGGTTAACGTTCTTCAAAACGGGTCTGACCCTGAATGCAGATTCTGTAATACATTTGAAAATACAATAGACTATCTCGTCACAGGATGTCACGGGAATATGAAAATCGCCACGATAGGGTAGGACAGTTTTTATATCGGAAAATATGTAAACATCACAAAGTCAGTACTCCTGCATCCTGAGCCAGCCGCTGAAGGTAAAAATGTCACTATCCGCAGGGAACAGCGACTGAACGACCCAGGCTAATCGACCAGACATAGTGATTAAAGACGGGGGAAAATACTTGTAGACGAATAGAAAATACCTCTAGGCTAATTAAGATACAAAAGATGAGGCATCTTAAAGCGAGAACTGTTCCTGCTATTGTTGATGCCCCAGGTGTGATAAGAAAGGGATGTCAAAAACATCTAGATGATATCTCAGGAGAACAATGTCTCAGAGAAATCCAGAAGATTGTGCTAACAAGTATAGCTCGCATCCTTAGAAAAACCTTATCAATTTAAATGTCTGTGTTGTATTACATGGGGGTATTTTGCTACTGCCTCTGCCGTTTCCCCTCCCTAGGTTTTCATTGATACTGTAGCATCTCTTATCCTTCACTCGCCGTAGGACGGCGTGTGTGTCTCGGCAAGTGATTGTAACAATAATAATAATGATGATGATGATGATGATGATGATGATGATGATGATGATGATGATGATAATAATAATAACAATAATAATAATAATAATAATAATAATAATAATAATAATAATAATAATAATAATAATAATAATAATTGGTATAAAAGATGGCCTACAGCAAATATTCTGCTCAATACCACAGATTTGCTTCTCAGTTGTTTGACCTTAACCAGTTGACCATGTCCCTTAGTGGCTCACGATATGTGCATCTCTGATCACGAGCAGAAGTAGTGGGGGAGCATCGCAGTCATGTGTTGAGATGGATTCTTTGGGGTTTGAGTAATTCACCTCTGGAAACATGAGTGTTTCGTTCAACATCCTTAAACAACCCTTATTGAGGGGCCTTTTGAGCAGGATGAGCTACTCGATCAGAAGAAAATTCTAACTGGGCCCCCACCTGCAAGGTCATGTACTGTTTATCTTGATATGAGATCACCATGTCGCGCGTATTTGGTTGTGATGCATGTGCCTAGTGTAACTTTATCAGACGGGTAGTCATGGTGGGTATACTGGGCTTCGTATTTGACCCCAGTGTCACTTTGATGGCCAGCACTGCTCTCTCAATTTTTTCCTTTCTCTGTCTTACCTTAGCTCTCTCTCTCACTCTCCCTCCCTCACTCTGTTTCTCTCAATGTGTGTGAGCGTCTAGCTACTATGGTTGTATATATAGGTAATTACTTTCACTATCACTTTATGTACAATAATCCCTCGCCATATCGCGTTCACATATTTCGCACTCACCTATGGCGCATTCAGTGCATCACAGATTTTTGTGGCTAATGTATGTAAATCTATATCACAGTCTCTTCAGTATAACAGGGCTTTTACGGCCGATAGGCGTTTATATTTCTTTAGATTTTAATTATTTTTGTGGGAGGTTTTGGAACGTAACACCCGCAATAGTCGAGGGATTACTGTATGTGTATGTATGTGATTATATTATTGCGTGCATGCGCATGCACGTCGTGCGTGTTTGTAGGTGTTTGTGTTTGTTTGCCTCGAGTGCCAAAAATTACTGTCGCCAAAATGAGCTGAATATCCAGCCAGTCGTGCCAAATCGTCTGCATCCAAGCAGCAACGCCCAATCGTCTCATTCCAGACTTCATAACAATATGAACGCACGCGCAAGCTCGCGCACACCCTCATACACATGCCCATACAGAGGCACAGGAATCGCTGTGCGGTAAGTAGCTAGGCGCAGGAGTGGCTGTGTGGTAAGTAGCTTGCTTACCAACCACATGCTTCCGGGTTCAGTCCCACTGCGTGGCACATTCGGCAAGTGTCTTCTAATGTAGGCTCGGCCCGACCAAAGCCTTGTGAGTGGATTTGGAAGACGGAAACTGAAAGAAGCCTGTCGTATATATGTATATATATATATATGTGTGTGTTTGTGTGTGTATGTCTATGTTTGTCCCCCCAACATCGCTTGACAACCGATGCTGGTGCGTTTACGTCCCCGTAACTTAGCGGTTCGGCAAAAGAGACCGATGAAATAAGTACTAGACTTACAAAGAATAAGTCCCGGGGTCAATCTGATTCGACTAAAGGCGGTGCTTCAGCATGGCCGCAGTCAAATGACTGAAACAAGGGAAAGATAAAAGATAAAAGACACACACACTTACAAACACACATACACACAAATCAGTTAAGGTAGCGCTATGAGCGAATGATGAAGACTCTTTTAAAAGGCCTTGCACGTTGCCAGAAATAGCAGCCAAATCCACGTCAAAATCTCACTGTAGTGTCTTAAAATATTAAAAAGACATTTAGTAATAGTATTCTTTATAAATAATAAAAAACAAACAACAATATAAAGTAACTCGAGATTGTCACAAAACTACATTCATCTTACATCTACTTTATAAGGTTTCACCAGAGAACGCTGTACAACAACAACAACAAGAAAAAGGACAATAACAACTACTACTACTACTACTCCTACTACTACTACCACCACTACTACTACTACTACTACTACTACTACTACTACTACTACTACTACCAACACTAAAATACCAGTAACCATACACTACGACTCTGTTTCAGTTAATTATAAGGCTTGTCCCTCAAGAAAAAAAATATATATTAATTTTAAAAAGAAAATAAAAATTTCAGTGTTTGGCATTCGGCTTCCTAAAAATACATTAATCTTAGCAGTTTCATCGGAGAAATATTTGGAAATATTTTGGAAGCATTTTTCATCCTTCAGCTGATTATGGCGGGAAATTATGTTGTCTAAACGACAGACACTCTGACCGCCTCCACACATGGCATGACCCACGCCTGACCTTATATATCTATATACATATTTATATACATATAGATACATATAAATCCACACATACACACACACACAAATATAAACGGAGGAAGGTTGAATGGTAGCGACATGCACGTGTGTGGATATCCGTATACGGTGTATAGAGAAATGTACTCGTCCATTGTATGAATAGATATGTTGGTACAAAAGGAAAATAACCACAGACATAGATAGATAGATAGATAGATAGATAGATAGATAGATAGATAGATAGATAGATAGATAGATAGATAGATAGATAGATAGATAGATAGATAGATAGATAGATAGATAGATGTGAAGAAACGAAGGGGTTCATTAAGAACAGTGGTTCGTAATTCTTGGAAAATAACAATGCTTATCAGACTGTACCATCTCTTTAAAGATGACTGAAGAACGATTTTATATACAAGCACGCTCACGCACACGCACACAGACATACACACCTATATGATTAATGACAGAGTCGGAAGATGGAAGATACGAGTTTATTAATCACTACAATTGTTTCGACTCATCTAGAATCGATCCCTCACGGGTGGAATACTTAATAACTAGTTTAGGAGCATCTGTCCGTATATATATAGATACACACACACATCTGTCCGTATATATATATATATATATATATATATATATATATATATATATATATATTATATATATATATATATATATATATATATAATATATATATATATATCGATAGATAGATATGTACATACATACATACGTACATATGTACATACATACCAGAATCTAGTATGGTATTATCCATACAGTTTCAAAGTAAGGTGATTAAAATCAAAATAAGCAACATGAATATCCAGAAGTAATGCATTACTCCTGGATATCCTTGTTGCTTATCATATATATATTACATATATATATACAAACACACACATACATAGACAGACACACATACTCACATACTGTTGTGTGTATGTGTATGTGTATATATATATATAATACAATTTAATATATATTACAGATACTCAATGACATTTACTATTCTGCTGTTAGCTTCAACTGTATTACCTACACTCTACACTCAGATAAATGTGCCTGAGTGTTGCATAGATACGGGCAACATTTACCTAATTCTCATCCCGAAACAACCTGTATTCTTTAACAAGGATAAAACTGTGAATGATAGAAGGATAGATTCCTATACAGTTTCTGAGTCGATCCCAGGGTATAATTTTCTTGCTGAAATTCCGAAGCAGTTGTATCGAACCCAGAACCTGATCATTGTAGCATAACCTATTTAACACTTGGGCCATATTACTGCGTGGTATGTGAGTAACATGGGACTGGGTGTGCGCACATGTATCCAAACATAGACAAGCATATCTACTTAGATTTTCTTTCATTCTTGAATTTTTTTTACTTGTTTCAGTCATTTGACTGCGACCATGCTGGAGTATCACCTTTAGTCAAACAAATCGACCCCAAAACTTATTCTTTGTAAACCTAGTATTTATTCAATCGCGCTTTTTTTGCCGAATCGTTAAGTCGCAGATACGTAAACACACCAACATCAGTTGTCAATTGATGGTGGGAGACAAACACCGACATACAAATATATATATACATATATATATATATATATGTGACGGGCTTCTTTCAGTTTCCGCCTACCAAATCCACTCACAAGGCTTTGGTCGGCCCGAGGCTACAGTACAGGACACCTCCCCAAAGTGCCACACAGTGGTACTGAACCCGGAACCATGCTGTTGGGAAACAGGCTTCTTACCACACAGCCACGCTTGCACCTAAAAGAATAATAATAATAAATGACAGTCAAAGGTCAATCTCGAACTACGTCCGGCTTCCCGGATTCTATGAACTATATATCCCATTAGCCCTGGACGAGATGCCGATGCATCACAATGTGCCTCTCTATGTTTTTTTTTTTTGGGGGGGGGGAGTTTCTCAGGTGATGGAACTGGACCAACGTGAAATAATCGGCACTCCGTCGGTTACGATGATGATGATGCCAGTTTGATCCTATCACTGAAACAGTCTGCTCATGAAATTAACGTGCAAGTAACTGGACACTCCATATACACACGCCTACCTTAATACTGAAGGGGATTCAGCGTGACATTGAATGTAACAAAGCTGGCCCTTTGAAATATAGATACAACCCGTTTTTCTGACAAGCGTTGACTGAAACAACGTGAAATAAAGTGTCTTGCTTAAGGACACAACGCGTCACCCGGCCTAGGAATCAAAACCACAACTTTACTATCAGGAGCATTATACCACTAAGCCACGCTCCTCCAAAATTAAATACACAGGTACACACATACACACACACACACACACACACACACACACACACACACACACAAACACACACAAACACATTTATATATATACATGTATACACATACTTTTGCGTGTGGAATGACTTTTCATCACTAGCTCACGATTATCACACATCTATGACGGGTTACTATTCAGAAACCCGGGTCTGTGAGTATCACGTAAGGCGAAGAGATGGGAACGATGATTTTCCCTCGCAAATACTAATCGGAGACAGTGTTTCGTTAGGCAGTTGGAGGAGATTCCTCCTGGGGCTAAAAACAGCAGTAGCATGATCCTCTATGGGACCGCCAAATTTAGCTGGCAATTATATCTTATGATATATATATATACATACGCACGCACACATAGATACATACACACACACACATAGATACACACACACACACACACATATGTATAAATACACATATAGGCTTAGGAATGGCTGTGTGGTAAGAAGCTTGCTTATCAACCACATGGTTCCGGGTTCAGTCCCACGGGCAAGTGTCTTCTACTACAGCCTCTAGTCGACCAAAGCCTTGTGAGTGGATTTGGTAAACGGAAACTGAAAGAAGCCAGTTGTATGTATATATATATATATATATGTGTGTGTGTGTGTGTGTGTGTGTGTGTGTGTGTGTGTGTGTGTGTGTGTGTATGTGTGTGTGTGTGTGTATGTTCATGTTTCTGTGTTTGCCCCCCAATATCGCTTGACAACCGATGCTGGTCTGTTTACGTCTCCGTAACCAAGCGGTTCGGCAAAAGAGACCGATAGAATAAGTACTAAGCTTACAAAAGAATAAGTCCTGGGGTCGATTTTCTCGACTAAAGGCGGTGCTCCAGCATGGCCACCCTCAAATGACTGAAACAAGTAAGAGAGTAAAGAGAGTATACATATGCACACATATACGCATATATATATCTTCACATAAATACGCACATACATGTGTACAAATATATATTTACATATACACCAACTGAGGCACCAAAACATACACGACAATATGCAATTGCAATCTACAAAACACGCAACGCGCATGATCCACAAATACCCAATTCACAATCAATGCAAACGCACACAATCGACATACACACATACACATACATACACACATACTCACACATACACACATACATACAAACACACACACTCAAACACACAAAGAGCCATATTCCCATTATCACATACACATTTACAGACACGTACACATACACACACCTAGGCATGCGTACATGCACACGCATGCATACACACACATATACATTTGCATACAAACATACACACACATTTACACGCACACACAAAGAGCCATACTGCAGTTGGCATGCACACATACACATGCACATACACACACATACACACATTCACACGCATACACACATACACACATACATATACATACAAACACAAATAAACACACAGTCATATTCCCATTGTCACATACACATGCACACACACAAACACATATACACACATATACATTTACATACAAACATACACACACATACACAGGCACTCACAAAGAGCCATACTCCAATTGGCATACAAACCCATGCACACACACACACATGCACACATACACACATGCATACATTCACACATACACACATACATATATGCTACAAACACTCATACACACACACAAAGAGCCATACTTCCACTGTCACACGCCCGCGCGCGAAACAGTGGACGCATGCAATCCACACACAAACACACACACATACACAACATCCAATCTACACAAATGCACACGGAGAAGCCACACACACACACATGATCTACATACAAATATATACACACGCACAAACACACGACACGCAAAGATGCATACACACGACACATACACATACACGACACAAACACGCATATACAAACACACGCGCACACACACACACACACACACACACGACTCACACATACAGAATCCACACCGATCTGTACAGTCTGTGATAATTTATCTGTTCTTTCAGTGCAATCTGGCCTCGCTGGTAGAGTCCATCCCAACAGGGGGGTGGTTTGGTGTGGGTATGTATGACAAAAATAGATAGAAATAAATGTATTCCGATGAGTTAATAGCAAGTAATCTCCCTAGGAGTAAAATCAACATACAACAACCAACACACACTCTCCTTCTTAGCTCCGCTTCAACTGGCGATGTGGCTTCTTTCACAAACCGGTGTTTTACTAACGTTCATTCTCACTGTCTCCCAGTCTCTTTTCACTTTCTCTTTCACGCACATGCATACACACACACTCTCCCCCTCTCTCTCTCAGTTTATTTTCTTCTCTCTCCTGCTCGCTTATATACATGGATCCATCTATCTATCTATCCATCCATCTATCTATCTATCTATCTATCTATCTATCTATCTATCTATCTATCTATCTATCTATCTATCTATCTATCTATCTATCTATCTATCTATCTAGCTATCTATCTATCTGTCTGTCTGTCTATCTATCTATCTATCTATTTATCTATCTGTCTGTCTGTCTGTCTGTCTATCTATCTTTCTGTCTATCTATCTGTCTGTCTATCTATCTATCTATCTATCTATCTATTATCTATCTATCTATCTATTTATCTTTCTGTCTATCTAATCACACATCTATGTACGTGTCTATGAGTATGGCCATGTAACTGGCGAAGCATATATACGTATATATATATATGTATATATATATATATGTGTGTGTGTGTGTGTGTATGTATATGTATCTATGTATATATGTATATATATATATGCATATATGGATGTATGTACATATATATGTCTATATATACATACACACACATACATATCTACATCTATGGATCTTCCCTATGTTTGTTCCCTCTCTCTCTCCTTCTCTCCCTCTTTCTATCATATGTGTGTGTGTGTCTGTGTGTATGTATTTGTATTTATCTATTCATATATATTTATATGTGTATGTGACCATGAATACATATATATCTATATGCCTAGCCATTTCTTAATATATATATCTCTCTCTCTCTATCTATCTCTCTCTATCTATCTCTCTCTATCTATCTATCTATCTATCTATCTATCTATCTATATCTATCTATCATCTATCTATCTATCTCTATCTCTCTCTCTCTCTCTCTCTCTCTCTCTCATCTATATCTATTTATCTTTCCCTCTTTCTATCTGTCTAACAACATATATATCTCCGTGCCGAGCTCCATAACTCATATCAATTTCCTTAATACTTTTACCCACACTCCTCTATTTTCCGAGCTGTCCACCTTCATCCTGTGGGCCCCGTCCAACCTATCGCCTTATTACCACTACCTACCCTTCCCCGTTACAATCCTACCCCACCAACCCTTACCTTCCTCAATACTAATTCTAGAGCCTGAGAAATGGATTTTTTTTTTATATTTCTAATGAATGTCACACCCTCTTCCACCTCTACGCGAACTAGCGCCGTCGCTCTTGTCACGACCCTACTACATCTCCATGCAATTTTTAACAAGCCTTTATCCACTATCACCCATCCTTTCACACAAAGAATCTTTGTATCATTCTCTCTCTCTCTCTCTCTCTCTCTCTCTCTCTCTCTCTCTCTCATTACATATCTATAAGTCTTTCGCATTATCTCATTGTGTCTTCCTATCTTTATCCTCCACACACTACCTACCAATCTCTTTCCCTCTCTCTCTATTTATCTCACCCTCTATATATATAAACATCCAGCCATCCATTTATTCATCTATCCATCTATCTATCTATCTATCTATCTATCTATCTATCTATCTATCATCTATCTATCTATCCATCTATCTATCTATCTATCTATCTATCTATCTATCTATCTATCTATCTATACTATCTATCTATCTATCCATCTATTACTATCTATCTATCTATCTATCTATCTATCTATCCATCTATCATCAATCTATCCATCTATCTATCTATCATCTATCTATCTATCTATCTATATATCTATCTATCTATCTATCTATCTATCCATCTATCTATCTATCTATCTATCTATCTATCTATCTATCTATCTATCTATCTATCTATCTATCCATCTATCTATCAATCTATCCATCTATCTATCTATCTATCTATCTATCTATCTATCTATCTATCTATCTATCTATCTATCTTCTACACAGATAAACACGCACACACACGCATGAATATATTACATCATAAAATATACTAAGAACCTGTATTCCTACGTCAAATCTGCTAGCTTCCGGTATACGGAGCTTTTAACTGGTAGCACTTGCATGTGCAAGTTATTTGCAAGACATATATATATATATATAGGCGCAGGAGTGGCTGTGTGGTAAGTAGCTTGCTAACAAACCACATGGTTCCGGGTTCAGTCCCACTGCGTGGCATCTTGGGCAAGTGTCTTCTGCTATAGGCCCGGGCCGACCAATGCCTTGTGAGTGGATTTGGTAGGCGGAAATTGAATGCATACATGCATTCATATACATACGCGCGTACATACACACACACATATATATATATATGTATATATGTATATATGTATAGATATATATATATATATATTATATATATATATATGTGTGTGTGTCTGTGTGTGTTCTATACATATACAGCAGAATAAGAGATAAAGAGAAAGATCTTGGTACAGAATTACATATATTTGGAAGATTGAGTAGCGACGGCTTTTTGAGGGGATAACTTATATTTTAATCATAATCATTATTAAGATTAAAATAAAAATTACCCCCTCAAGAAGTCATCTCTACTGAAAAATGTGTGTGTGTGTGTGTGTATGTATGTGTGTGTGTGTATGTGTGCGTGTGTGTGTGTACCTATACATAAACGAAGGTGTGGCTTTCTATGCTCAGAAGCTTACTTCCTAATCATATGATTCTGGATTCAGTCTCACAGCCTGCCACCTTGGGCAAGTGTCTTCTACGATAGCATCGGGCCGACCAAATCCTTGCGAGTGGATTCGTTAGACGGAAACTAAAAGCTCCCCGTATACATATATACGTATATATATATACATATATATATATACACACATATATATATATGTATATGTATGTATGTATGCATGTATGCATGTATATGTATATGTATGTATGTATGAAGCAGGCAGATCTCCCTAGCACCATCACGATCATGCGCAAGGCCCAGCTGAGATGGGCAGGCCACGTCTCCCGCATGTCCGACACTCGCATCCAAAAACAGCTCTTCTTCGGTTAACTCAGCCAGGGCAAAGTCGGAGGGCAGAAGAAGCGCTTCAAGGACAGTCTCAAAGTCTCTCTCAAAGATTTCTCCATCGGCACAGAGACTTGGGAGACACTTGCTGCCGACCGCTCAACCTGGCGCAGCGCAATCACTACAGGAGCAAAGACAGCCGAGGAGAGACGGATTCAGTCAGCAGAACAGAAACGCCAGATGCGGAAAACCAGAGCCACCTGCACCAATAGCACAGCCCCTACCCACTTCTGCCCCACCTGTGGGAGATGCTTTCTTACCCGGATTGGCCTCACCAGTCACCTCCGGTCACATAGCAGCAATTCCACCAAATGATGTCAATGGTCATCTTCGAACCCGAAGGACGAACATTATATATCTCTCTATATATAAACGGCAGTTTGTCTGTCTGTGTGTCTATGTGTCTGTCAGATTGTACCCTCACCCTGACCCCGGCTTTCAACCGATTCTGATGAAACTTGACACACACGTAGCCCAATGTCATAATTCAAAACTAACGCAGCGAAAATTTTGAAAAGTTCCCCCAGTTCTGAAAAAAAATCGATAATTTCGACATGGGTCGAGAATCTAAGCTTTTTATATGCAACACATTTTCTACAGACTGTCTAGGGGACGCAACTCGACCTTTTTAAATCTCAGAACACGTGGGGTAAGTATCCCAAAATGTATAAAAATGTACAAAAACGGCAAAAAAAGCGGGCAGCAATGTGAGTGACAACAACGAAAAAGTCAAAAGTGACCAAACTGAACAAACGAATGGAAAAGTTTTTTTGATGCACACGACAAAAGCGGTTTATAATAAGCCAAGAGTTTGTAGCAAGTAGTGTCCGAGGACCCTTAGGGTACGTCAAAAAATTAAGGTAAAACGTTTGGGGTGGTAGTTATAAAGAAAGTGTAAACAAAAAAGTATTCGAATAACTTGCGGCTTGCAGCAGCTATTAGCAGAAGTGGCGGTGTTGGGGGTAAAGTCTCGAATGTAATTCTTCCTGGTAGGAATTGGTTGGGTGAATTATCGATAGCTGTTGATAGTTATTTGGGAGTGAAGAGAAGACATTGCAACGTACACATGCGCCTTCGTTCCCTAGAGGGAAAGGACTAGATTGGGATTAGTCGTTGCCTACTAGGGGCTCTTACATACCCGGGCAACGCCGGGCTATGCTGCTAGTATATATATAAAACAATAAGAGAGAATCCACTATGTGGACGCTCTAACACTAGATATAGATACGCAAAGGGAATCCACCACCAAGGAATTGTTCTCAAGAATTAATTCAACACGCCAAGAACGTAAGCGAGCAGGACAAATGAAAAATAACGAAAAAATAGATTAACTCTATACAATTGTTTCATCATTAATAAATTATGTAATTTTACATACGAGGGCAGAACGAGGGCATTTGAATGTAACTGTGAATATAATCGGCCGTACCGTTCGTCTCTGTTCAACCTCGTGTGAATTTTGCCGTGCGGTTCGACAGATTATATTTTGATGTCCTCTACTGACGATTCGAAAATACTTATGTAAGTAAAATTACATAATTTATTAACTTACATAAGTATTTTCGAATCGTCAGTAGAGTACATCAAAATATAATTTGTCGAACCGCACGGCAAAATCCACACGCGGTTGAACAGAGACGAACGGTACGGCCGATTATATTCACAGTTACATTCAAATGCCCTCGTTCTGCCATCGTAAGTGAAATTACCTAATCTAATAACGATGAAACAATGGTATAGAGTTAATCTATTTTTTCGTTATTTTTCATTTGTCCTGCTCGCTTACGTTCTTGGCGTATTGAATTAATTCTTGAGAACAATTCCTTGGTGGTGGATCCCCTTTGCGGATCTATATCTAGCGTTAGAGCGTCCACATAGTGGATTCTCTCTTATTGTTTTGTATTAATAATATTTACTGTATCCCAGTCTTTTATACGCTAGACCACTTGGTGTTTAAATTGATGTTATTAATTAATATTCAATTTTTTCACCCTTATTTTGACTTTAATATATATATATATATGTATGTATGTATGTATGTATGTATTATATAATATGTGTGTGTATGTATGTATGTATGTATGTATATATATAATATATATATATATATATGTATGTATATATATATACATATATGTATGTATGTATGTATGTATGTGTATATATATATATATATATATATATATATATTATATATATATATATAATAATAAATATTAGGGAATAAATCCAAATTTACAGGGAAAAATCAGATTTAGGATTGAATCCAATTTTATAGTAAAATATAATATAATATTAATTAGAGACAAAACCACTATTATGCAAATCAAACAAAGAAAGACTTAATCGAATACATAAAAAATTTTATAAATTAAATATAATTAAGATTAATTAAGATATCCACTACGATCGTTTCTTGTCACTTCAATGGACATTCATCAGGTGGTTTCAAGACCTTCTATGCATAGAAGGTCTTGAAACCACCTGATGAATGTCCATTGAAGTGACAGAAACGATCGTAGTGGATATCTTAATTAATCTTAATTATATTTAATTTATATAAAATTTTTATGTATTGGATTAAGTCTTTCTTGTTTGATTTGCATAATAGTGGTTTTGTCTCTAATTAATATATATATATATATATATATGTATGTATATATATATATATATATATATATATATATATATATAT
>NW_021833104.1:52500-58354 GCF_006345805.1 Octopus sinensis
AATGTATAATATAGATATTCCTGCCTCCTCTGCATATAACCAATCAATCATCTGGATGGCATCAGGCAGCCATTGCAAGTGTATGTAGTTTAATCGGCATACTACCAGGTGCACATCCACACTTTAATTAACAACTCATACATGCACACATACATACACAAACACATACACACGCATATATTTATAAATATATACATACATATATATATATACATATATACATATATACATATATATATGTGTGTGTGTTTGTGTTGCTGTCTTTTACCCTACCACCATCTCTCGACACCGATGCTGTTGTGTTTACGTTCTAGTACACACGCATATATACACACATACACACATATATGTATATGCATACGTACACAAACGTGCATATATATGTTTTTCTTCTTTTACTCGTTTCAGCCATTTGGCTGCGGCCATGCTGGAGTACCGCCTTCAGTCGAACAAATCGACTCCAGGACTAAATCTTTGTAAGATTAAAACTTATTCTATCGGTCTCTTTTGCCGAACTGATAGATTACTAGAACGTAAACACAACAGCATCGGTGTCAAGAGATGGTGGTAGGGTAAAAGACAGCAACACAAACACACACACATATATATATGTATATATGTATATATGTATATATATATGTATGTATGTATATATTTATAAATATATGCGTGTGTATGTGTTTGTGTATGTATGTGTGCATGTATAAGTTGTTAATTAAAGTGTGGGTGTACACCTGGTAGTATGCCGATTAAACTACATACACTGGCAATCGCTGCCTGATGCTATCCAGATGATTGGTTGGTTATATGCAGAGGAGGCAGGAATATATCTATCTATCTATCTATATCTATTATCTATCTATCATCTATCTATCTATCTATCTATCTATCTATCTATTCTATATATATTATTATATAATATAATATATATATATATATAATATATAATATATATATATAAAATATAAATATATATATATATATATTATATATATATATATATGTATGTATGTATGTATATATATATACATACCGCATATACAAGTGTGTATGAGTGTTACTTTCTTAAGAACAAGAGACAAATTTTTGAACCAAATGTTGTATAACTATAATTTATGAATTTCCATGTCTTTTTGTACATCCCACATTCAAATATCTAATGTTATTTAGAAACATTACCCTAAACGCTACCCACAATGAATTTTAAAAATGAATTATCTGTCTTGGTGTAAAATACATGTAATTTCATAATTCATTGGAATAAAAATTTGAAAAACATTCCTTTACAAAATTTATCTTTCTACTAAATTTGTTTTTCATGTCTAAACTATTAGGAAGTACATATTTTAATTACAAATTGTCTTTCGAAATAAATATCTCTCTTTGATATGCTTTTTCAATAATAGAACTATTCATTTCTAATCATTTATTAAACACCTGTTTCTTTCCTGCCAATAGACAACTCTTGTCAACATTGCATGTTTAAGCAGACTCAGTATTTTTTCTACTTTACATAATTTAATACATATAATAAATTTTCTGTTTCTCTGTTGACTGCATATTATTTTTCCATACTTTATTTCTATCAGTGCATATGTATATGTAAGGCGGCGAGCTGGCACAAACGTTAGCACGCCGGGCGAAATGCGTAGCCGTATTTCGTCTGCCGTTACGTTCTGAGTTCAAATTCCGCTGAGGTTGACGTTGCCTTTCATCCTTTCGGGGTCGATAATTTAAGTACCAGTTACACACTGGGGTCAATGTAATCGACTTAATCCCTTTGTCTGTCCTTGTTTGTCTTCTCTGTGTTTACCCCTTGTGGGTAGTAAAGAAATAGGTATTTCGTCTGCCGTTACGCTGTGAGTTCGAATTCCGCCGAGGTCGACTTTGCCTTTCATCCATTCGGGGTCCATAAATTAAGTACCAGTTACGCATTAGGGTCGATGTAATCGACTTAATCCCTTTGTCTGTCCTTGTTTGTTCACTCTATGTTTAGCCCCTTGTGGGTAGTAAAGAAATAGGTATTTCGTCTGCCGTTACGCTGTGAGTTCGAATTCCGCCGAGGTCGACTTTGCCTTTCATCCATTCGGGGTCCAAAATTAAGTACCAGTTACGCACTGGGGTCAATGTAATCGATTTAAGCCCTTTGTCTGTCCTTGTTTGTCCTCTCTGTGTTTACCCCTTGTGGGTAGTAAAGAAATAGGTATTTCGTCTGCCGTTACGCTGTGAGTTCGAATTCCACCGAGGTCGACTTTGCCTTTCATCCATTAGGGGTCCATAATTTAAGTACCAGTTACGCACTAGGGTCGATGTAATCGACTTAATCCCTTTGTCTGTCCTTGTTTGTCCACTCTATGTTTAGCCCCTTGTGGGTAGTAAAGAAATAGGTATTTCGTCTACGTTCTGTATGTGAATACATACACATTTATGTCCGACGAACGAGAACGTGAAACTCCGAGTAACAAAGTTGTGATAATTTTGTAGCTTTAATAAAAGCATGCGTTTGTGTGTGTGTGTGTGTACGTGCGCGTATCCATGTATGTATATACATGTATATATAAACAATACTCAACTTTTCTGTCGTACATTTTGATTGGCAAAATTCACGGTGAATGTCAGCTATAAGCTTATATGTCTCTCTACATAAGGCGGCGTTGGCAGACTCGTTAGCGCGCCGGGCAAAATGCTTAGCGGTATTTCGTCTGCGTTACGTTGTGAGTTCGAATTCCGCCGAGGTCGACTTTGCCTTTCATCCTTTCGGGGTCGATAAATTAAGTACCAGTTACGCACTGGGGTCGATGTAATCGACTTAATACCTATGTCTGTCCTTGTTTGTCCCCTCTGTGTTTAGCCCCTTGTGGGTAATAAAGAAATAGGTATTTCGTCTGTCGTTACGTTCTGAGTTCAAATTCCGCCGAGGTCGACTTTACTTTTCATCCTTTCGGGGTCGATAAATAAAGTACCAGTTTCGCACTGGGGTCGATGTAATCAACTTAATCCCTTTGTCTGTCCTTGTTTGTCCCCTCTACGTTTAGCCCCTTGTGGGCAATAAAGAAATATATATGTCTCCCTACATCACAAGAGAGAGACAAAGAGAGAGAGAGAGAGAGGCATGAACTTATATATTTATATGTGTATTGGTATGTATTTACGTTATTATGTATGTATTTATGTATAGAAACATAAGCATATTCTACGGTGTATTTACTGTTCCATGTAGTAAACCCTTTTCAGATTCTTGATAACCATCTCAAATTCAGATCTGATGAGATTTATTCGAAGCCATATGGAGGCCACATGCTCCCGAGAAATTAAGAAATAATCATGGACATATTTTTTTTTCCTTTGTTATTTTTCCTCCCTCCTCTTTCACCTTCATTTTCTTGTGTTTTTCTTTATTTTCCTCCTCTTTCTTTTCCTTTTCTCTTTACATTCACAATCTTCATTCTCACTATTCTTGTCATCAACCACAACGGTTTCACCAGCATCATCATCATCATCATCATCATCATCATCTTCTTCTTCTTCTTCTTCTTCTTCTTCTTCTTCTTTATTATATATTATTATTATTATTTTATATTATTTTTATTATTATTTCATCATCTCATCATATTAATTATATTATTATTATTATTATTATTATTATTATATTATTATTATTATTATTATAATTATTATTATATTATTATTATTATTATTATTATTATTATTATTATTATTATTATTAGATTATTATTATTATATTATTAATATCATTATTATTATTGTTGGTATTATTCCCTGTCAGACGGCTTTCCGAGGTGCTCGCAGAGTGACGGAAGTGTTCTGCACGCCCTCGTTCAGTCTCCGGACATTGCTGACTTTTGAGGTTATGTTGAACAGCTGCTGTCACGTGTGGAACGGATCCGTCTGTCGGCCGAGTCTGAAGTGACGATGGCACCGCCGTCCTCCTTCAATCGGACAGGTAAGGCAGTTTTCCTTTGCGTGGTGACTGTGGCGAAAGAAGTTGTTTGGTTGACAAGGTTGAAAGGCATGAGGACAGATACATTCCTCTTTGGTAGGGCTCTCATTGACTTCTTCAAGTTTCATTTGAAAAGGAAATTAAGAGTGGAGAAGAGAGTGCTGTCCTCAAGTGAGTTTACTGAAAGGTAGGTGAAAGCTACGAAAATGGCAAGAGTGGAGAGTAGCTCACTGAGTGTAGACCTGTGAGTCGGAGAGAATGAATTGGAGAAGGCACTTGCTCCTAGGATTTCCGAGAAATCTCGGACAGTGGGGTTCCTCGATTATCCCTGGAGGCCTTCCTGTATCAGATGGGCCACATCTCTATCATCTTCCGCCATTATTTTATATTTTTCAAATATGCTTGCAAATGTCCCTTCTTTAATACCGTGAATACTTTTTCCTTTCCTTATCATTTCATTATATGTAAAACCCTAGACTTTGTCTGTATTGTCCCCCTCATCCTTCGTCCTTGTGGCAAATAAATGAAATCCTTATTACCTCTGCCTCAGCGAAGGTGGAGGTATTGATTTCACTCGTGTTTCAGTCCGTGGACAAGATATGAATTTTGATGAAACTTATTTGGCCTCGTGGCTAGCACGAACTGATTGAATTATGGGATCGATACGGTACTGGACAAGGTTTCTGGATTATTTTTCCGTTTTTAAATTTTTTTTTACTTAAGTCTTTTGAGCGGTTGGGTCCATATTTAGTATTCTCGTTTGTGAGTGCAATCGAGTTTATTTTAGATATTCTCATTTTAAAAATCATCTTCGGCTAATCGTTGAGAGTACGTTGGTTGATCCCTAATATCAGAGTTCATTTTCCCACAGTCATTCAAAAAGCCACCCGTCCACTTTCATTCCTGCAACCCTTCACTTGTAGAATGTTCAGGTAGGCTATCAATCGTATTAATATCCTGAGTTTGCAACTTTCGCCTACAAATGTGATGAGTCTGATCTTACAGAGCTGGCAGGATCGTTAGCATGCTGGGCGAAATGCTTAGTTCACACTCTGCCGAGGTCGACTTTACCTAAGACGAAAAATTTAGAATCATAACGTTAGTTAAATACCAGTCATATGACAAATATAATGAAATAGCCTTGCGTTTATGTTAGAAACTGATGTTATAATTATTACTAGACGGTGGTGTGGAAGAATCGAACGTACGCTGGACAAAATATTTTGCGTCATTTCGTCCGTCTCTACGTTTTGAGCTGAAAAAAAACACGCCGAAGTCGATTTTGCCCTTCATCATTTCGGGGTCGATAATATAAGCACTAGTCAAATTTTGGGTCGATAACATCGATTTCCCCCTTGTGACAGAATTTGAAACCGTTATCACGAGGCGACGAACTAGCAGAATCTTGAGTGCGAGGGGAAAAAATGCATTAGCGGCATTTTGTTCATCTCACATTTGAGTTTAAATGATACTGAAGTCGACTTTGCCCATCATTTTTTCGGGGTCGATAAAACAACCATCAATTGAATATTGGGGTCAATAGAATTGACTAATACCTGCGCCAAAAATTGCTTACTTTCTTTGTGCCAATATTTGAAGTCATTATTATTACTCTTTATATGGCGGCGAGATGGCAGAATCGTTAGCACGCAGGGCGAAATGCCTAGCCGTATTTCGTCTGCCGTTAGTTTCCCCTTTTCGGGGCAGATAAAATAAGTAGGAGTTGAACACTTGGGTCGATTTAATCGACTCATCCCAACCTCCTCCAAGCTGCTCTTGTAGCAAAAATTCGAAATAATTGTTATACTCTTTATTTAAGCGACAGTTTGATAGATTCTTTAGCAAGTCGGACAAAATGCCTCGCAGCATTTTTAGAATCCCTAGTTCAAATTA
>NW_021833105.1:5000-7500 GCF_006345805.1 Octopus sinensis
TTCGTCATTGTATGACTTGTCAAGAATATTTAGGTTTTTTTTGTTTTAAGAAGTTTTTTAAAAATTAGAAAGGGGAAAAAAGAAAATTGCATTGTTTTTTGTAAAAGAATAATGATAAAAATGTACAAAAAATTAAAAAAAGTTTCTCCGATACATTGTGAGTTCGTTGTGTATCTTGCGTTTTTATGGTTGTTTACGAAAAAATTACCCTTGAGGTGTTAAGATCCAAAGGGATTAAGAGATGTTTTTGTTGTGTTGTTAAATTCAGCATGTTTGCAGGACAGGAAGTAGTAGTAATTGTGGTCCTGGTTCTTCAGTTCCGTGTTGTGAGTAAGGGGAGACAACTCTTTTGAGTTCTTCAATAAACCCCAATTATAAAACTATCATTTTAGCTTCATTTGCATTACTTTTTTTTATATAATTGCTTGTTAACTTAACTTTCAGATTTTAACACTTTATTTACATTATTTTCTAATAATATAAATCTGCATAGACAATTGCATTTCAAATTGTCATATCATTATAATAAAAATGATAGTAATAAAACACAATAGTAAAAATGATATTTAAAGAATATAAGTTTTAGCTTGAAGTGATGAATGCATGGTATCTTTATATATTTGTGTTAGTCCATCCATGAAAAGTGAGGTAGAGAAAGGAAGTTTGATCAACGAGGAGTTTGCATATTAAGTTGTGTTTGGAATTTTTCAATAAAGAGATTCTCCTTGTTAATTCTCTCCTGTGTGGTGATCCCGTCTTTACATTGGTAGAAGAGGAATATATAGAATTTGGGGTTTAAAGTCTTTAGCACATGAGTCTAAGTGGTCACTCAGTGAAATTTGTCGTATTCCGGGAGATTTATTTGTTCTTTATGCACCGTTACTCGTTTACGTAACGGAGACTCGTTTGTCCACATAATTATGTTGGCAACCAGCGCATGTGAGAACGTAGATAAGGTTCTCGGAGGAACGGAAAGTTAGTCTTGATTTTAAACTTCGTACCTTGTTTGAAGGTAATTCAGAGCCTTCAAGTAGAAAGGGGTAGGTGCCACAGTTTGAGCGTGCAATTTTTTACTGTTGGGGGTGGATGTGGTGTGTGAAAGTTTGGCATTTGTCAAGAGTTTTTTTAAGATTTGTTTTGCCTTTTGCATTTGAGGATTTTGTGTGTATTTATAATGTTTTTCATTTTTGGGTCTGTTGACAGTAGACTGAGTTTTGTATGATTGTGGTGTATGCTTCGATATTTTTTGGGGGTTGTGGGTGGAAATGTATGGAAGTATTTTGAGGTTGTGTGTGGTGTTAGGTGGGTGGTTTTCAGTGTAGTGTTGTCTAGTTCTTTGGCGCGTTTTATTCCATACTCTATAAGGGTGGAGGGATATTGACGTTGTAATGTTTTTGAGGTCTTGAAGGCGTATTTCTCGTGTTTTTGGATCCGAGACAATGGTGCATACCCTTTTAGCTAAATTGAAAGGGATATTTGTCTTGGTGTGTTTTGGGTGGCATGAACTAAAGAGGAGGTATTGTTGTGAGTCTGTAGGTTTGTGGTAGATGTCTGTTATGATTTGGTTCTTAGGTGTTTTATAATTAGGAGATCAAGGAATGGGAGATGATGTTGCTTAATTCCATAGTGAATTGGATGTTGGGATGTATGTTTTTTAGTATGGTTTTGAATTCCAGGAGTTTTTCATAAGGTTCTTTCCATATGATGAAACATCAATCTAAATACCTTTTCCAGTTTTCCATTAGGTAGGTGTGGAAAACATGTCCAAATTTTCTGGCTTGATATTTCATAGAGTGACAGTTCGAAGTAACCCATTATGAGGTTCGCAAGGGCTGGTTCAGCCTTGGTACCCATCGCAATGCCACATTTTTGACGGTAGTGTGTGTCGTCGAAGAGAAAAAATTGTTTGTCAGAATGAACTTAAGAGATTCTGTAATAAAGACTTGGTTAATGCGGTCAGGGAATGTCTCTGGGTGTTTTTCTAGCCAGAAGTCAATTGCCTCTATACCATACTCATGTGGAATGTTGGTGTAGAGGTTGATGACATCAAAGGTACTAACAAGGAGTCTCTTTATTGAAAAATTCCAAACACAACTTAATATGCAAACTCCTCGTTGATCAAACTTCCTTTCTCTACCTCACTTTTCATGGAGGACGAACACAAATATATAAAGATACCATGCATTCATCACTTCAAGCTAACTTATATTCTTTAAATATCATTTTTACTATTGTTGTTATTACTATCATTTTTATTATAAATGATATGACAATTTGAAATGCAATTGTCTATGCAGATTTATATTATTAGAAAATAATGTAAATAAAGTGTTTAAAATCTGAAAGTTAGTTAACAAGCAATTATAAAAAAAGATATGCAAATGAAGCTAAAATGATAGTTTTTATAATTTGGGTTTTATTGAAGAACTCAAAAGAGTTGTCTCCCCTTACTCACAACACAGGAACTGAAGAACCAGGACCACAATTACTACTACTTCCT
>NW_021833105.1:10000-40000 GCF_006345805.1 Octopus sinensis
ACCGCCACCACCACCACCAACAACAACGCCAACAACAGAAACAATAAGAACAGTAATGGTAATATGCTGTTGGCATGTCATTTCTCGTCCGAATCCAGTAATTTCGGTTCTGTTCTCCAAACGGAGGGAGGAAGGGGAAGCCAGAGATTTCCGATGGAGTCAGATCCCACATCAATGGCAATTCCTGCTAAAAAACGACCCCTTTTCACCCCATTGTCTCATTCCACTTCCAAGTCACCTAATGGATTTCAATGGTGGGTTTGAACCAGCGTTTATACGGAAACGAAACGAACGGGAACGCGAGAGAGTACGTTGTGTGAACGAAGGCTATGCCCAGTTGAAGAAGCATCTGCCGTTGGCACAAAAGGACAAACGGCTCAGCAAAGTCGAAACGCTGCGGACTGCTATACATTATATAAGGTGAGTGGTCAATCAGTAGTCTTTTGGTAAGGAGTGCGTATGGATGGCCGGGGGAATGCAGCATTGGAAAACCGACCGAGAGGCCAACAAAACGTAGCCTTTCGCGAGCGCTGAGATCGTAGTTATCAATACTGTTTCCTGTAGTCGTGGCTCCAAATCAATAACGATCGACGTTTTCGGGTTCAGTCCCACTGCGTGGCACTTTGGCAAAGTATCTTCTGCTATAACCCCGGGCCGACCGAATCCTTCTGAATGTGTTTGATAGACGGAAACTGAAAGAAGCCCGTCGTGCACACACACACACACACACACACACACACGCACACACACATATGTTATAATTTAGAACAAACAGTAATTTGTCATAGTACTCGGAGTTTCGAATGTCGGAGCGAAGAGCTACGATGCATTCTCGTCGGCTTTTAATGGCAATAGACGCTATGATAAACCGTTGAATGAAAGGGAAGTCACTTATTATTATTATTATTATTATTATTATTATTATTATTATTATTGGCCAAGCTGGTACGCCTGCTCTTCGACTTTTTGTGGAAGGGTCAGGTGCCACTGGTCAGGCGGTCCATCTGCTGTCAACGACCGCTGAACGGAGGCCTTGGAATGCCGTGGTTGCTGTTGCGCAGACATGCGCTCAGGCTGCGGCATCTCAAGCGCTTCCTAGACGGTGAACAGGTGTGGTCGTCTTTTGTCAGACGCGATTTTCCGCAGCTCGTCTCTTTGACGGAGCTGCAGACCTGGATCAAACGTAGACCGAGAAAGGGCGCTTGGCACCTCGAGTGCCGTCAAGCCCTCTCCGCCCTCCGTCAGGCGGGCAATGCGATCGGTTACAGCTCCACTCTAGCGTTCTATAGAGGGTTAGTGGAGGAAAAATGCGACGACGTTCTCGGGGAAACTCTAGGCGTTGAAGATGACGAACTGTGGCGTCTGTTCGGGAGGACTTTCGGGCCGGGGCCGATGGATAATTTCCAGAGGTCTCTCGCCTGGCAGTGCTACCGAGGGGCTCTGCCTGTTCGAGATAAACTCTACCGGCACGGAAGTGCCGTCAGCCGGGCCTGCCCGAGGTGTTGCCAGGACGACGAAATCGTCCTGCACGCACTCGTCCAGTGCCCGAGTATTGCTGAAATATGGGTTTATGTCGAACAGCTACTGTCACGTGTAGGACGGATCCGACTATCGGCCGAATCCATAGTGAAGATTGCCCCGCCGACCTCCTTCAACAGGAGGGCGAGGCCGTTTTCTTGTGCCTAGTGGCTGTGGCGAAAGAGGTCGTGTGGTGGACTCGTTTGAAAGGGCTAAAGACAGACACTTTCCTCTTTGGTCAAGGCCTCATCAAACTTTTTCAAGTTTCACTTGAAAAGGAAGATGAGGTTAGAGAGGAAAGTGCTGTCCGATAGCAAGTTTTATGAAAGGTGGATGAATTGTGCGAGACTGGCCTGTATAAATGGACCAGTTCTCAGGTTTCGCCTGTGATTTCAAAAAGGTAATACAAAAGGAGAAAAAAGGGGACTCTCTACACCCCTTTTTTGACCAGGCTCCCGTTGGCTTTTGTAGGGTTTTTCCACCAGGAACCTTTCGAAACGTCTCCCCCTTTTGGGAGTTTTTCATTGTTTTATTATAATTATTGTTAATGTATTTTTACACGGATTTTTTAACAAACGGACAAAACCCTTTGTAACCTTTCGTCCTGTCTTGTCCCTTTATGTAATCATGCGTGTTAGCCCTTGTGGCCAATAAAAAAGAATTGATTATTATTATTATTATTATTATTATTATTATTATTATTATTATTATTATTATCTGTGAGGGCGCGTGGCTTAGTGGTTAGGGCATTCGGCTCATGATCGTAAGGTTGTGAGTTCGATTCCCGGCGACGCGTTGTGTCCTTGAGCAAGACACTTTATTTCACGTTGTTCCAGTCCACTCAGCTGGCAAAAATGAGTTGTAACTTGTATTTAAAAGGGTCAGCCTTGTCACTCTCTGTGTCACGCTGTTATCCCCGAGACTACGTTAAGGTACACGTGTCTGTGGAATGCTCAGCCATTTGCACGTTAATTTCACGAGCAAGCTGTTCCGTTGATCGTATCAGCTGGGACCGTCGTCGTCGTAACCGGCGGAGTCTTTATTATTATTATATATGCGTGTGTGCGTATGTGTGTGTATATATATATATATATTTATATATATATATACATACACATATATATAATATGAATATGTGTTTGACCCCACCATTGTTTGACAGCCGATGTTGGTGTATTTACTTCTCCGTAATTTAGCGGTTCGGCAAAAGACACCGATAGAATAAATATCAGACTTAAAAAAAAAAAAAGTAGTGGGGTCGATTCATTCGACTAAAATTCTTCAAGGCAGTGCTCCAGCATGGCTGCAACCTATTAATTGAAACAAAAAAAAATATATATATATATATATATATATATATTATATATATATATATATATATATATATATATATATATATATATATATATATATATATATATATTCATATATATATATATATATATATATATATTATATATATATATATATATATTATATATATATATATATATAATATATATATATATATATATGAATATATATATATATATATATATATCTATATAATATATATTATATATTATATATATATATATATATATATGAATATATATATATATATATATTTTTATATATATATATATATATATATATATATATATATATAGATATATATATATATTATATATGAATATATATATATATATATATATATATACTAGCAGTATCGCCCGGCGTTGCGGGTTTGTAAGGGAAACAACTATAAAGCATTTTAGAGAGTTATAGCCAAAAAAAATGGGAAAAAAATGATGGTAAATTTTTTTTTAGTTAAAAAGGTCGACTTGCGTCCCCTAGACAGTCTGTGGTTTGTGTTTCTGATTCTCGACCCCATGTCGAATTTATCGGTTTTTTCAGAACTGGGGAACTTTTCAAATTTTCGCTGCGTTAGTTTTGAATTATGACATTGGGCTATGGTGTGTCAAGTTTCATCAGAATCGGTTGAAAGCCGTGGTCAGGGTGAGGGTACGAGAAAACAGACACACAGAAACACACACAGACAAACTGCCGTTATATATAGAGATATATATATATATATATATAGTATCATATTCATATTCCAAAAGGCGCAGGTGTGGCTGTGTGGTAAGTAGCTTGCTCACCAACCACATGGTTCCGGGTTCAGTCCCACTGCGTTGCACCTTGGGCAAATGTCTTCTACTATAGCCTCGGACCGACCAAAGCCTTGTGAGTGGATTTGGTAGACGGAAACTGAAAGAAGCCTGTCGTAGTTATATATGCATATGTTTATGTATGTGTGTCTCTGTGTTTCTCACTCCGGCATTGCTTGACAACCGATGTCTACGTCCCCGTTACTTAGCGGTTCGACAAAAGAACCTGATAGAGTAAATACTAGGCTTACAAAGAATAAGTAGGTTCTGGGGGTCGATTTCTTCGACTAAGGGTGATGCTCCAGCATGGCCGCAGTCAAAGGACTGGACGCCATCTTCTATTTAGAAGAATGCACGAAACATCGGCTAAATTTCATTCCTTTTTTTTGTTTTCATAAGACGGTTGAATGTGACTTGATATCATCTGTAAATACAGAATGTTTGGTCCTATGTTTAGTTGTAACTAGACTAGCTGTGACCCGTTGGGTCACCAATAGTTCAAGATACCCGAAAAATCCG
This sequence comes from Octopus sinensis, assembly GCF_006345805.1. Lineage (NCBI taxonomy): Eukaryota > Metazoa > Mollusca > Cephalopoda > Octopoda > Octopodidae > Octopus > Octopus sinensis. The sequence goes on from NW_021833105.1 coordinate 14,188, forward strand.
CGTCTCTTTGTAACCCGTGGTCCGATTTATGCGAAACTTGTTTTGTTCCGTTTGAATTCACATGAGCATCCGATTCATGACGTCTCCTACTTATGTCTCTTTCCCTCTATTTCGCCAGACGTTCAGCTATCCGAGCGTCCTGGTCTCTCCTGCTTCTATCTATTTCTCTCTGTTCCGCTACATACTCAGCCCTTGCTTTATCAGTCTCATAGATCCTTCTATTCGCATGCCTTTCCGATCTTGGGTAAATATTTCGTGAAAGACCCTTTCGTACGGTGTGAAATATTTTTTTCCACAAGTTTTTCTCGATTACATTCAACGTATCTGACCTCCAAACCCGTCGCAAGCCACTTTCTTTAGGAAAAGAAGTGGAGTGGAGGGATCAGAGTTAACCGGGAAACTCAGAGCTTCCCACTAACGGAGTTTTGTTTTGCAGGTTTTTTAAAAACTTTTCCTGGTTATTTCGCATGCTTTCAACGCTTGTGACATTGCAATCACGCGTAAACGGTTCATTTCCCCAGAAAAAAGAAAGATTTGACTGCTATTTCTAGCACGCCCTGCTACAACATAACGCTATTTGGGGTCCTTTATTGCAGATAGCTGTTACGTGGTAGCAGGGTGCGCTAGAAATAGCAGTCAAATCTTTATTTTCTAGAGAAAGGAGCCGTTTACACGTGGTTTCAATGTTACATTCGTTGAAAACATGCGGAATAACCTGCAAAAGAAAAAAAAAGCCCGCGAAACAAAACTCCGATTGTGGGAAACTCCGTGGGTAAGAGGAATTTGCAAGTAATTATGAGAAGGAATAAATTTAATAGGAAGGGTGGTATTAGTGAACTAGTTCTCTTATCTCCCTCCCACCATTCCCTGTCTTAATACCACCCCCATAACCCCCCGACCCTCCTGCACCCCACCCCCGATACAGCTTGCTATCCACATTTAATCATTCCATCTTTGAACTTCCCTGTATTGAGATCTGAAATGTAAAATCTTCATCCTGATGACGGAAGCTTATCCAATGTTGATCGCATCCATTACGGCCGGATATTGTGATGAAATACATCTACCAACATTATTATGGACCTCCGAGCCCCCAGAAACAACTGTTGGAATTATAACACTTTTCTTCCACCCTTTTAATTTCCTCTGTTGTTTGTACTCTGCGTAATTTGGATCGATTAATGTAAATATCTATACTTAAATATTCATCGTCGAAATAAGTGGTTCTCTTTGCTACGAGTTATTTTAGCTCTTATTTCTAGCAATGCTGGTACTGACTAGTGCTCTCAGTCACTCTAGTGACGGATATATATATATATAATATATATATATATATATATATAATATATATAGTTAGGAGCACTCCGTCGGTTACGACGACGAGGATCCCAGCTGATACGATCAACAGAACAGCTTGCTCGTGAAATGAACGTGCAAGTGACTGAGCAATCCACAGGCACGTGCACCCCTAACGTAGTTCTCAGGGAGAGTCAGCGTGGCACAGAGTGTGACAAGGCCGGCACTTTGAAATACAGGTACTACTCATATTTGTCAGCTGAGTGGACTGGAGCAACGTGAAAAAAAGTGTCTTGCTCAAGGACACAACGCGTCGCCGGAAATTGAATTCACGACCTTACAATCGTGAGCCGAATTCCCTAACCATTTAGCCACGCACCTTAACACACCACACCACACACACAACACAAATATATATTATATATATATATATATATATATATAATATATATATATATATATATATATATAAATATATATATATTATATATATATATATATATATATATATATATATATATATATATATATATTATATTTATATACGACGGACTTCTTTCAGTTTCCGTCTACCAAATCCACTCACAAGGTTTTGGTTGGCCCGAGACTATAGTAGAAGACACTTGCCCAAGGTGCCATGTGGCTGGTAAGTTAGCTACTTACCACACCCCACTCCTACGCCCATATATATATATATATATATATATATATATATATATATATATATTATATATATATACACATACATACATACATACATACATACATACATACATACATACATACACACACACACACACAACACACACACACACACACACACAATATATATATATTATATATATATATATACCCACGACGGTTTACTTCATACCTTTTCAAATCCACTTCCGCTGGAAAGTTTTCGGCTAACCCAGTGCTATAGGAGTATCTACGAACTTCGAACTTTGTATTGTTGCAATGTGAATCTCTTAAGCCCACCCCTATATGAAAGTTGAAGCTCAGGACTAATAGTTAAAATTCCACCCTCCACCCTCCAAACTTGGGCATAATTAAATATTTCCTGTTTTTACGGCAAATTAATTCGCCGTCCGACAGTACTACAACCGCACCCCTAAAAGTTTTGTCGTATAAGGCAAGTTGTCTGTTACTGTTCTTGCTATTGTTGTTTAGCCCCGCGTCTATTTTCATTACGCTTTACGTATGATGAAACCGTGAACATTCGTTTTCCTTCTCAAGCTAAAAGTATTTAAGTGTGTATTACGTTTGGTGCACATTTATTTCTTACTCAACCACGATTCTGGAGCAGTTTATCACGATTTACACCATCCAATGAATCTCTCCTTTTTGTACGATAGGTAGTGATTTGAGAGAGAGAGAGAGAGAAAGAGATCAGAGAGAGACAGACAAAGAGAGGGGGAGAGAAGGAAAGAGAGATAGAGAGAGAAAGAGAGAGAAAAAAGTGAGTTAGAGAGAAAGAGAGAGAGAGAGAGAATGAATTATTCGGTTGTAATCAAAGAGGGTGGTTTATCGTTTTAAATGTCTCAATATGCTTAAGTATATTTATTGACCCCTGGGACACTACGACCTCGAAGACACCCAATTTTGACCTGGAAAAGTTTTAATAATTATACTAATAATCCTTTCTACAATAAGCACGAGGCGTGGGATTTTAGGGGAGGAAACTAGTCGATTATATTGACCCCGGTGTTTCACTGGTACCTAATTTATCGACCCCCGAGTAGATGAAAGGCAAAGTCTGATTGCTTCTTTCATAAATAAAATTCTATACTTAGCGATATGTGAGAAACTGAGTTATCTTTCGCAGCTGACGAAGCTGAATGACATAGAAACACATGCGTCCTACGATCTAGTGCTGTCACTCACAGGCCAAAACAAAATATATATTTAAACAAGTTTAAAAGGAGAATTTTCATCCTGTGCTATGCCTGCAACGATAGACCTTATCTCGTTCAGCTACACTTAAACGTAGCGAACATGATTGTACAAGAATATATTTGTTGCAATACGAAATTGTTAATCTTTCTCTGGAGTAAAAATTTAGTTAATAAAATGTATAAACTTCGTCCTTAGTGGGGGGGGGGGTCGTGATATATTTTCGAGATGAATTTTAGAGTTCACAATAATAAATAAATAGATAAATAATGTCCTCAAAATAGTAATTAAATATAAATTTAATACGATAATGAAAATAAAATTTAATACCGTAATGAAATTAGAATTGAATACCGTAATTAAGTTAAAATTTAATACGCTAATGAAAATAGAATTTAGGTCAAAGGCATAAAGATGGATTGTAAATATGTTTTTAAAATTGTGAGATATTATTTGAGGCGACATTGAGCTTGTAGTATTTCTAGCAGAAGAATCAACCAGCTGGGGGCTTCCCAAAATGGCTCATCTAAAATTTTAGTCTAGATTGAGGTGACTCGGTCAATCCCTTCCTCGTTGCGTGGTTTGAAGGGTTTAGATGAACGTCTCGTGCAGACAACAGGATTGGTATTAATTGGAATAAGACCGATTATATAAATACGTAAATTGAGGTTTTAGCGCTACTATTGTTGCTGTTGTTGTGGATGACGGTGATGATGATGATGCGGGGGATTGTTATTGTTGTTTAGTCTCGCCATACCAGCCTTGCCATTCCTGTCTGTTTAAAGGAATCTTGAGTTATAAAGTCAAAAAGAAGGTCGTTTAGTGAAATTAGTGCAAGATGATGGAAAAAAAAAATTACAAGCGCAAGAAAGTAAAACAACAACAACAACGACAAGTAAGCAAGCAAACACAAAAAAAGAAAAGAAACTAGTTGAATTAATTATGCTAAACATTTGTTACATTTAATTAAGAAGGAAACACGAGTAAACAATGAGTTGGCTGTGTTTAATGAGGAACGATAACGAAAGAGAAACTACTTGAATTTGATTTAATGTACACACACACGCACACACTAACATATGTATATGTGTGTGTGTGTGTGTGTGTGTGTGTGTTTATATGTATATATATTTTTAAAATTTTTTATGCGCCCTTTTCAAGCCTAGCCAGGCTCATGGGCCCGGTTTCACGGTTTCTGTGGCGTATGTGTTCCCTCCCACCCACCAGCTGTACGGGACGCCAGTCCATCGCAGCGTTACTCAAGAAACAGGAAGAAAGAGTGAGAGAAAGTCGGGGCGAAAGAGGACAACAGGGGTCGCCACCAATCCCTGCAGGGGCCTCGTGGACCTTTAAGTGTTTTCGCTCAAATAACACACACAACGCCCGGTCTGGGAATCGAAACCGCGATCCTCTGACCGCAAGTCCGCTACCCTAACCACTGGGCCATTGCATCTCCACACACACACACACACACACACACACACACACACATATATATATATATATATATATATATATATACACGAGGCCTATTTTCTAGTAGCTATCATGGTCTTTCTGTGTTTCTCTAATCTAAGCCTGAAAAAGACGGGTTTCTCTCGCATGGTCCCGAATCAGACAGTTTTAATAATAATAATAATAATAATAATAATAATAATCCTTTCTACTATAGGCACAAGGCCTGAAATCTTGTTGGGAGAGAGTAAACCGATCACATCGACCCCAGCACTTGACTGGTGCTTAATTTATCGACCCCGGAAGGATGAAAGGTTAAGTTAATAAAGTCCATAATAATCGTAATAATAATGTTTGTATATATACATATGTGAGTGTATGTGTATGTGCGTGTGTATTGATATGTATGTATGTATGTATGTATGTATGTATGTATGTATGTATGTATGTATGCATATATATATATATATATATATATATATATATATATATATACATAGGCGCAGGAGTGGTTGTGTGGTAAGTAGCTTGCTAAGCAACCACATGGTTCCGGGTTCAGTCCGACTGCGTGGCATCTTGGGCAAGTGTCTTCTGCTATAGCTCCGGGCCGACCAATGCCTTGTGAGTGGATTTGGTAGACGGAAACTGAAAGAAGCCAGTCGTATATATGTATATATGTGTGTATGTGTGTGTGTTTGTGTATCTGTGTTTATCCCCCTAGCATTGCTTGACAACCGATGCTGGTGTGTTTACGTCCCCGTCACTTAGCGGTTTGGCAAAAAGAGACCGATAGAAAAGTACTGGGCTTACAAAGAATAAATCCCGGGGGCGATTTGCTCGACTAAAGCCGGTGCTCCAGAATGACCGCAGTCAAATGACTGAAACAAGTTAAAGAGTAAAAGAGTATATATATGTATATATGCGCACACATACCTTCATACACACTCACTTCTTTGACTTCTGTCAGTCATTGGATCGCAGCTATTCTGGTGCACCACCAAGAAGGCTTTAATAGAAGAAATCGTTTCCATTTCTTATTCTTTAAAAGTTTCCTATTTATTCCATCGGTTCTTTTTTTTTTTTTTGCTGAGCCACTATGTTAAGGGGATGTGAAAAAAACCAACACCGTTTGACCATCGGCTTAGGAACAAATGGATTAACCTCTATTCATACATACACATACATATAGACACACGGTTTCTGTCTACCAAATCCACTGATAAGGCATTGGTCAACCACAGCTGTATTCTTTTCTACTCAAGGCACAAGGCTCGAAATTTTGGGGGAGGGAGCCAGTCAAAAGATCGACTCCAGTACGTAACTGGTACTTAATTTATTGACCTCGAAAGGATGAAAGGCAAAGTCGACCTTGGCGAAATTTGAACTCAGAACGTAGAATATAGACGAAATACCTATTTCTTTACTACCCACAAGGGGCTAAACACAGAGAGGACAAGCAAGGACAGACAAATAGATTAAGTCGATTATATCGACCCCAGTGCGTAACTGGTATTTAATTTATCGACCCCGAAAGGATGAAAGGCAAAGTCGACGTCGGCGGAATTTGAACTCAGAACGTAACGGCAGACGAAATACTGCTAAGCATTTCTCCCGGCGTGCTAACGTTTCTGCCAGCTCACTGCCTTTCAACCACAGCTTTGTTAAGAGAGACGTACCGAAGAGGATGCGCAGTAGTACCGCGCACGTATGTGTGTGTGTGTGTGTGTTTAGCTGAGTAAATAGGATCCCCAGAAAAACCTTTGTTTCAGCGTGAACCTTTATAATTCTCATCTATTATTATTTTGTTTTCACAGGTATCTGGAGGATATGCTTCAGATGAGCAGCGACACAACGAAAGGAAAGATCTGAAAGAAGAGAGACAGAACAACCTCATGTATTTGTTTGCCAATGGTGAAAACGATGACAACTGCGGTGATGACGACATTGCTGATGGTGATGGTGGTGGTAGTGGTGGGGGTGATGGTGGGGGTGGTGGTGGTGGTGGTTGTGGGTGATGGTGGTGGTGATGGTGATGGTGATGATGGTGGCGGTGAAGGTGATGATGGTGGGGATGATGATGGTGGTAGTGGTGATGATGGTGGTGGTGGTGGTGGTGGTGATGGTGGTGGTGATGGTGATGGTGATGATGGTGGCGGTGATGGTGGTGGTAGTGGTGATGATGATGGTGGTGGTGGTGGTGGTGGTGATGGTGATGATGGTGGCGGTGAGGGTGGTGGTAGTGGCGGTGAAGTGTGATGATGGTGGTAGGTGGGGGTGATGGTGGTGGTAGTGGTGATGGTCGGTGGTGGTGGTGGTGATGGTGATGATGGTGGCGGTGAGGGTGGTGGTAGTGGCGGTGAGGGTGATAATGGTGGTGGTGGTGATGATGGGTGGTAGGGACGGTGATAGTGGTGTTCTTGATAGTAAGAGATGGGTGGTTTTGACGGCAGTGGTGATGGTGGTTGTGGTTGTGGTGGTGGCGATGGTGCTATTGAGGTGACGTTTTTATCTTTTGTTTCTGGGGCGAAGATGGTATGAGGAGCCCGAAAGTGTTTCAATCTCCTTCGAAGGAAGCTGAGAGAAATGAACTGTGGGTCACAAAATTTATAATTTTTTTTTCCAGTTTTCGAGTTAAGGTCCCGAGGAAGTTTAAAAAAAAAAAGATATGGTGCAGATGTTTTTAAAATGGCTTCCCTAATTAACAAACTGTTTCGAGAGTACTTTTTGCATGTTCAATTTTTTTTATAAAATAAAAAGAAAGACAAAAAAAAAAGACATTCCATTTTTATTTTAACAAAAAAAAGAAACTTCTCTGGAAGAGTTTATAAAAACAGCAGAAACATTCCTGCTGTTTGTGGAATCGGCTCGGAGTTTCGTGAAAACCTTTCTGCAAAGAGTCTCTGGCAATGGAATCAAACACACTGTTGTGCTTCGCTTATTAGCTTCTCGTGAAATGAAACAAGAACACGAAAAAATATAAACGAAAAAAAAAAATGAAACATTAACTAAAAAATAAAAGTAAAAATAAAAATAAAAGAAAAAATTACTGTGAGCCAATTCTATCCTGATTTTCATTGATGTAGATTAAAGTATTATTTTTAATAGTACCACCATCATCATCATTATTATTATTATTATTATTATTATTATTATTATTATTATTATATTATTATTATTATTATTATTATTATAATATATATTATTATTATTATTATATTATTATTATTATTATTATTATTATTATTATTATTATTATTATTATTTATTATTATATTATTATTATTATTATATATATTAGCACATCGGGCCAAATTCTCATCCAAGTTGGCCTTCATCTTCGTGATTGTTTCCTCTTTTAATTTTATTAAGCGCTGAGCTGGCAGAACCATCAACACGATGGACGAAATACTTCAGGGTCGGTCCGAGTAATTTTTCGAAGGGAAAGCAGAAGGTCAGAATGGAGTACAATTCCAGGCGAAAAAAGTGCATAATAAGATTATTTAGAAGAAGGCGCACTTCTTTTCTCGCAGTCGGTGACACGGTCCCCTAAGGTTTCACCCACCTCCTTGGGTACGCCCCTGTACTTAGCAGCATAACATTTTGCTCCTTGCGTTCTGAGTTCAAATTCTGTTGTAGCCAGCTCTTTGACTTTCATCAAAATAAATATCACGTAATAGGCGTAGGAGTGGCTGTGTGGTAAGTAGCTTGCTTACGAACCACATAGTTCAGGGTTCAGTCCCACTGCGTGGCACCATGGGCAAGTGTCTTCTACTATAGCCTCGGGCTGACCAAAGCCTTGTGAGTGGATTTGGTAGATGGAAACTGAAAGAAGCCCGTCGTATATATGTATATATATATGTGTGTGTGTGTTTGTCTGTCTGTGTTTGTTCCCCCAACATCTCTTGACAACAGATGCTGGTGTGTTTACGTCCCCGTAACTTAGCGGTTCGGCAAAACAGACCGATAGAATAAGTACTAGGCTTACAAAGAATAAGTCCTGGGGTCGATTCGCTCGACTAAAGGCGGTGCTCCAGCATGGCCACAGTCAAATGACTGAAACAAGTAAAAGAGTAAAAAGAGAGAGTCTCTCCATCTCACACCCAACTTTCAGGCCTCGTGACTATAGCACAAAAGATTTTCTTGGCTTAATTCTGTACTTTCTGTTCTTCTACCAGTCCTTTCATGAATGTGTTTGTGATTTTTGAAGAATTTATGCGTGGAAACAATGTTTCGAAAAAATTTCATATTTCTTTCTATTTTAAGTGCAACCAGTAAGTTTGGTATTGTTTAAAACCTTCATATTTTAGAATAACTTGCTTGCTTTTTATGATCGTAACTATTCTAACTGTACCAGACTATCTCTTGGCGTGTAAGGTCTCTTCCGCCATTCTGCGATACGTGTTACGTTTTTGGCTAATGTAGGCGGTATTTTCTTAGTAGAACATCTTTTTTTTGTGTGTCTAGTTTTCTTTTAATTTCCTGCACTTTTCTCTTTACCGCACTCAAGGTGCAGCTTACAACAAGCACAGCTAGGGTGATAATTGTTTCAATATTGTGTTTCCAGTTGTTTCTTCTTCTTCTTCTTCTTTTTTTTTTCTTCTTCTTCTTCTTCTTCTTCTTCTTCTCTTCTTCTTCTTCTTCTTCTTCTTCTTCTTCTTCACTTTCTCCGCCTCTCCCTCCTCTTCCTCCTCCTCCCGCCTCCCCTGCCTCCCCCTCCTCCTCCTTGCTATCGTTGTCGTTGCTATTGTTTTTTTGAGCTGGTGAAATGAGTTATTTTGATCTAAATAAGATAAAATTTACTGACTATTTAAGCACGGAAAATTTCTATTTCCATGTGTGTATATGCATATATGTGTGCATATATATGTATGTATGTATGTATGTATGTATGTATGTATGTATGTATGTATGTATGTATGTATGTATGTGTGTATGTATGTATGTATATAATATATATATATATATATATACACTCACACACACATACACACACACACATATATATATATATATATGTGTGTGTGTCTGTGTGTGTGTGTGTTGGTGTATGTGTGTTAGTGTTAGTGTGTACGTGCTTTGGCAGAACGAAGGCATATATATACTCACCGTTCATATTTATTTTAGCGGCAAAAAAAAAAAAATGACTTCAGTACATTTCCTTTTATACTATAACTTCTCTGCTGTCATTTTAATCCTTTGCCTGCCTTGTACACCACATGTTATAGACAGTGAAAAGACAGGTATACGAAGGGAAATTACGGATTTAATTATTTTATCGATGGCCAAAGGACGAAACGCAAAGTACGTAAAGAGCGAAAAGAAAAGCTGCGAAGCATTTTTATCTGGTGTGTTAATGATTCTGCTGGCTCGCCATCTTATTTCTTTATTGCCCACAATGGGCTAAACATAGAGAGGACAAACAAGGACAAACAAAGGGATTAAGTCGATTACATCGACCCCAGTGCGTAACTAGTACTTAATTTATCGAACCCGAAAGGATAAAAGGCGGAGTCGACCTCGGCGGAATTTGAACTCAGAACGTAAAGACAGACGAAATGCTGTTAAGCATTTCGCCGGGCGTGCTAACGTTTATTTCTTTATTGCCCACAAGGGGCTAAACATAGAGGGGACAAACAAGGAGAGACAAACGGATTAAGTCGATTATATCGACTCCAGTGCGTAACTGGTACTTATTTAATCGACCCCGAAAGGATGAAAGGCAAAGTCGACCTCGGCGGAATTTGAACTCAGAACGTAACGGCAGACGAAATACCGCTAAGCATTTCGCCGGGCGTGCTAATGTTTCAGCCAGCTCGCTGCCTTCGTAAGGCGGACGAAATGCTGCTAATCATTTTGCTTGGTGTGCTAACAACTATATCAGCTTGTCGCCTTAAGCAAAGAGGAAATAATATAGACATAAAAAAACCTTCGCAGCAAAACAATGGGCATTGAGAATGAGAAAACATTAAAGAATAACGACTTCTCAAGTACTTAAAGTGACCTTGATCCTCACTCGATAACTGCAGCAACAACAATGACACCGACGATAATAACAACAACAACAATAACATTCATACATACAAGCTTTGTTCAATGAAAACACTAGTGGAACAAATTCTTAGCCAGAATAATTTGAGGCGATGAGACAGCAAGCAGACGGAATCGTCAGCGCGTCAGACAAAATGCTAAGCAGCATTTAGTTCGTTTTCACATTCTGAGTTCAAATTCCTCTGCGGTCGACTTTGCTTTTTATCCTTTCGAGGTCAATAGAATAAGTACCTATTTCTTTACTACCCACAAGGGGCTAAACACAGAAGGGACAAACAAGGACAGACAAATAGATTAAGTCGATTATATCGACCCCAGTGCGTAACTGGTACTTAATTTATCGACCCCGAAAGGATGAAAGGCAAAGTCAACCTCGGCGGAATTTGAACTCAGAACGTAACGGCAGACGAAATATGGCTACGCATTTCGCCAGGCGTGCTAACGTTTCTGCCAGCTCGCCGCCTTACGATAGAATAAGTACTATTTGAGCACTGGGGTTGATGTAATCGACTTAACCCCACCCCAAAATTGCTGGCCTTGTGCCAAAATTTGAAATCAAATTACTTCGAACCGGGAATCTCTGAACGTGGACAGGGCGAGGTCTAGACAAAAATATCAAGAAAAACTCTAGGTGAAGCGTGGGGGAAGCATTGTAATATTGGCCGAAGAAAATCATATGGGCCCATCGCTTGAAGTTCGAAGCCGAGTCGGAACTGCGAGCAGATGTGTCACGCCAAATACTTGCTCATTGACTCATATCAACACATAAGGGTCAAAGTAGCACAAGTGAGACCGCAAGGGACATAGCTGATAATATGTAGACACTTTGTTTGAACATTTCTTAATATGAGCGGTTAGTAAGCACCGAAATAATGAAAAACAGCATATGGCCAGAAAGGGTCAGCATGGCCTTCCAAATCTTCATGAGCCCTGAAGACGAAATCTTTCGGAGGTTTTGTCCATTATGGGCACACAGCCACGTCCATTTATTTTTTGTTTTTTTTCGATATCTTAAAGCCAACTTCTAGTGTGTCTCCTTTGTACAACCCATCTCGTTTTATACAACTTGCATATCCTAACTTTTATTTTCTCTGTACTTCATGCCTTAAAGTTTCGTATTTTGCGTGCAATCTACTTCTCTAGACTGGAAAACAACAGTTAGCGTGGGGTGGGGGTGGTGCTCGTGCACTTGTTGGTTAGGGTGGTCCTAAATTTGAGAGGGTTTCTTGATTAGCCCTGCATAGAGACTTCCTATATCAAGAGGACTACATCATTAATCTTTTCGTATATTTTGTATATAAAATCTACACTTTCGACTTTTCTTCCAGTCACCGCATTTGTTTTTGTTCTTTCACTCGATTATATATATACCCACCCATCCACAAACTGTAAACGGTTCTTTGTAATATCCCCATTCATCTGAAGCCCCGCCCTGTGGCAAATAGAAAAAAAATTCTACTACTACTACTACTACTACTACTACAGCTGCAACTGCTACGAACAATACCACCACAGCATCACCACAAACACTACTACTACAAAAGCTACTACTACTACTAACAGCACAACCACCACAACGATCACCACCACTACTACTAACAATACCACCACCACCACCACCACCACCACCACTACTACTACTACTACTACTACTACTACTACTACTACTACTTTACTACTAATGCTACTAATACTATTGCTGCTGCTCTCATGCTACTTCCAACAATACCACCACAAACACTATTACTACAATTACTACTACTAACAACACTACCACTACAACGATCACCTCCACTACTACTAACAATACCACTATCACCACTACTACTACTACTACTACTACTACTACTACTAGTAACACCCGTTGAGATAACCGTAAATTTAACTACGCAATTTCTCATTTCTTGTCTATTCATTTGCAACATTAGTAATGAATAAAAGAAGAATAAGAAGCAGCAGCAGCACCAGCAACACCACTTGTTGTTGTTGTTGATATTGTTGTTGTTGCGGCGGTGGTGGTGGTGGTTGCGGCGGCGGCGGTGGTGGTAAAATGAAGTAAAACTGGCACAGCAACGCCACCGTCACCATCACCGCCACCATGATCGCAGTCACCAACATCACCACCACCACCACCCCACCACCTCCGAAAACAACAGCAACAACAACAACAACAACAAGATGACATTAATGTGTGCAAATAGCACATTCCGATCTCTTCAGAATGGCATTTCATAAAATAAAATGAGAAAATAGTAAAATAAACAAATTAAAGTTCTCCCTTCTTAGTACATACATGCATACATACATACATGCATACATACGTATACAAACATGTATATATATTTATGTATATATGTTTAAATATATATTTATGTATTTATATATTTACACACACACATATATGTACTCATATGCATATATATCTATATACATGCATATATATATATATATATATATATATATATATATATATTTAAATGCATATACATGTATACATATTTACAAACATATACACGTACACCTTATATATGTTATGTGTATGTATATATATATATATATACATATGTATATATACATATGTATGTATGTATATATATATATATGCATATATATATATATATATATATATATATATATATATATCAAGGTCCCACTGCGTGGCACCTTGGGTAAGTGTCTTCTGCTATAGCCTCGGGCCGACCAAAGCCTTGTGAGTGGATTTGGTAGACGGAAACTGAAAGAAGCCCGTCGTATATATGTATATATATATATACGTGTGTGTGTTTGTGTGTCTGTGATTGTCTCCCTAGCATTGCTTGACAACCGATGCTGGTGTGTTTATGTCCCCGTTTCTTAGCGGTTCGGCAAAAGAGACCAATAGAATAAGTACTGGGCTTACAAAAGAATAAGTCCCGGGGTCGAGTTGCTCGATTAAAGGTGGTGCTCCAGCATGGCCGCAGTCAAATGACTGAAACAAGTAAAAGAGTAAAAAAGAGAGTAAAGAGTATCTACACGCACGACGCATATATATTCAATGGGTTATAAAAAGTATTAGAAGCAAAAATTAAAGAGTTAAAAAGTTATTTTAGATAAACTAATTTAACTAGTAGTAACTTGCCTATATCAGGCAAAATCCGATATCTAACCATATCATACTGTACCGTACCATGCTGTGCCAGGCAATGTATATAACACCACAGCACGCCGTACCATATGATACGCCAGCACCCACGTGAAGCTATTCCATACAAGCTATACTGTACTACCTTATGTTGTACCACATCATATCATGTCATAACAATAAAAATGGGATCCTGTAGTGGTCGGTTGATCTGCTAGATTTAACAGCCAAATCCCTCTCAAACATACGCGCAGGCGTGGCTGTATGTTTAGAAGTTTGCTTCTCAACCACATGGTTCCAGATTCAGTCCCACTATGATGCACCTCAGGCAAGTGTTGGCTCGGAGAACCAGAATCTTGTGAGTGGATTTGGTACACGGAAACTGAAAAGAACCGGACTGAATGGTACTGCCCAGGTGTCGAAAGCATAATGATATCCGTGGGGCAGCTGATGATGGAGGTACGTTGGATTGTTGGTATGGCTGTGGAATAGTATTATAATACATCCTTTTGATATATATATATATATATATATATATATACAGTAATATCTCGCCTTATCGCGGTTCACCTATAACACACTCAGTACATCGCGGATTTTTCTGGCTAATATATATGAATTTATATCATGGATTCCTTAGTATATCGCGGGTTTTCTGCGGCCGATCGATATTTATATTTTTTTAAATTTTAATTATTTCTGTGGGAGGTTTTGGAACGTGAAACCCGCAGTAGTCGAAAGATTACTGTATATATTCTTTTATTCTTTTATTCTGTTTCAGTCATTTGACTGCAGCCATGCTGGAGCACCGCTTTTAGTCAAACAAATCGACCGCAGGTATTATTCTTTGTAAGCTTGGTACTCATTCCATCTTTCTCTTTTTGCCGAACCGCTAATTTAGGGGGACTTAAACACACGAACATCGGTTGCCAAGCGATGGGGGGGGGGTACAGACAGACAGACACACACACACACACATAGGACGGGCTTCTTTCAGTTTCCGTCTACCACATCCATCTACCAAATATATATATATATATATGTATATATATATATATATATGTATGTATGTATGTATGTATGTATGTATGTATATATATATATATATATATATATATATATATTATATATATATATATAAAGGGGTAAAGACCCACTTCGGTCATGAATGACCATGGGATTGCACCTAGAAAGTTACCCTCCTAGACACAAGTCCGGGCAAGGTTGTTTATGGAAGACCAGCAGTGGCCCATGTAAACCAGCCTCCCCTCTCCACGCCACCAGTGTTATCCAAGGGAAAGACAAAGGTCGATACAGCTTGGCACCAGTGACGTCGCAACTCATTTCTACGGTTGAGTGAACTGGAGCAACGTGAAATAAAGTGCCTTGCTCGAGAACACAACACGCGTGTGTGTGTGTGCGTCTTGGTACCTGTGTTTTTGTTTTTCTCCTCATTACCGCTTGACAATCGGTGTTAATGAGCTTAGAGTTTCGGCAAAATGTACTGATAGAATAAGTACCAGGCCTGTAGTTTATTTCTTCGACTACAAAGGCGTTCAGGGCGTTGCCCCAGCATGGGCGCAGTGAAATGACTGAAGCAAGAAAAGAAATTAATAAAAATATTGGACAATGCAATCATTCATATATGAAATAAAAATAAAAAAACAAAAACGAGATAGCCACGACTGGATCACATTTGATTACGAAGCTGTTGCAGCAGAAACTATTATTTTTTTTCTTTTGCTATTGGTGGTACTCGGTCGGTTGCGACGACGAAGGTTGCAGTTGATCCGAGTAAGGGAGCAACCTGCTTGTGAAATTAACTTGCAAATGGTTGACCACTCCACAGACATACGTACATTTTAACGTAGTTTTTAGGGAGTTTCAGCGTGACACAGTGTTTGACACGGCTGGCCCTTTGAATTGCAGGTACAACTTATTATTGCCAGCCAAGTGGACTGGAGTAACGCGAAATAAATGGTCTTGCCCAAGGGTTTGACGTCCTGCTGGGAATTGAACTTATGACCTTAGAATCGTGAGCCGATTACCCTGACAACTACGCTAACAATAACAACAGCAATAGCAACATCAGCGAAAAGAGAAACCCCAACTGCAATACAATCAACAACAACAGCAACAGTATAAACCACACAATAAATAACATAAACACAAAGAACATTGCAACTGTGCTAACAAGAACAACAGTCACAACAGCAGCAGCAGTAGCAGCAAGAACAAGAACCTTTTTACTAAAGGCACAAGGCCTGAAATTTTGGAGGGAGGGGACTAGTCGATTACATCGACCACAGTGTTTCACTGGTACTTAATTTATCAATCCCCGAAAGGATGAAAGGCAAAGTCGACTTTAGCGGAAATACCTAATTTCCTTACTACCCACAAAGGGCTAAACACAGAGGGGACAGACAAACGGATTAAGTCGATTATATCGACTCCAGTGGTTAAATTGTACTTATTTAATCGACCCCGAAAGGATGAGAGGCAAAGTCGACCTCGGCGAAATTTGAACTCAGAACGTAGAAGCAGACGAAATACCTATTTCTTTACTACCCACAAGGAGCTAAACACAGAAGGGACAAACAAGGACAGACAAACGGATTGAGTCGATTACATCGACCCCAGTGCGTAACTTGTACTTAATTTATCGACCCCGAAAGGATGAAAGGCAAAGTCGACCTCGCGGAATTTGAACTCAGAACGTAGCGACAGACGAAATACCTATTTCTTTACTACCCACAAGGAGATAAACACAGAAGGGATAAACAAGGACAGACAAACGTAATAAGGCGATTATATCGACCCCAGTGCGTAACTGGTACTTATTTAATCGATCCCGGAAGGATGAAAGGCAAAGTCGACCTCGGCGGAATTTGAACTCAGAAAGTAGCGACAGACGAAATACCTATTTCTTACTACCCACAAGGGGCTAAACACAGAGAGGACAAACAAGGACAGACAAACAGAATAAGTCGATTAATTCGACCCCAGTGCGTAACTGGTACTTATTTAATCGACTCCGAAAGGATGAAAGGCTAAACACAATTTGAACTCAGAACGTAGCGGCAGACGAAATACCGCCAAGCATTTCTCTCGGCGTGCTAACGGTTTTGCCAGCTCGCCGCCTTCACAACAACAACAAAAACATAAAAAATATGCACTTGCAATGAAAGAGATCAATTGAACCAGGGGTACTCACCGGAAGTTCGAATTTAGAACGTTGACCTGAATCTGCATCACATGTTTCCGCTTTGGTCAACACCAGAATCTGTAAGTATCCCTTTTATTTCTTCTACTCATTTCAGTCACTAGGCTGCGGCCATGCTGGGGCACTGCTCTGAAGAATTTCGGCCGAACGAATCGATCTCAGTACTTTATGTTCCGCTTTAAAGCCTATCAATCGCTTTTGCAGAGACGCTAAGTTACGGTATAAACGCGCTAACAACGGTAGTCAATCAGTGGTGGGAAACAAACAAACAAACACACACACACACACACACACTGATGAGAGCAGTGCTGTCTCCTGGTAAACTTGTTGATACGTGCTTGTAGCGAGAATTGCCCGAAACAAATAGACCTAATCTAACTAAGCGCATGTAAGCTCGAGTTTACGGAGAATAACTTAAACAAGGTGCACTTGGTGTGCGGGGTGACTCACGGTCTGTTAAGGTTTCTTGGTCGCTCAGATCGGTGACACCCCTATTGAAAAATTGTACTGTGTATAATCTTGTTAATTGTTATTGTTTTTTTTTTTCAGAAATGGGCAGGAAGGAAGCTGCCTCTGAAAGGCCGAGGGAAAGTAGCGACTGAATATATCACCTCGGTAGTGTACCATCACCTAGCCGTCGTACCTTGTCCTAAGAAAACTCTGACGAGATTGAAGCACTTGCTTTTCCGATTCTTGTGAAAGGACCAGGTTTCGCTGATCAGAAAATCCGCCTGCTGTCAACACCTACACCGTGGTGGTCTTGGGATGCCATCCTTAATGATGTGGCGCTACACTTTGAGGTTGTCGTACCTACAGAAATATCTAAATAACTGCGATGATGTGGACGACGACGAAAATAAGGATGAACTGATGTGGACGCCTATCATGCGATACATCTTTCCGCAGCTCATCTCGTTGACAGAGCAGCAGTCATGGATCAAACGTACGCCAAGGTTGGGCGTTTGGTATCTAGGATGTTACCAGGCACCCACTGCATTGTACCAGCTGCCCAAAACCGTTAGCGGGAAAACAACCCTAGCTTTCTATTGGGGGCTAGTTGAGGGTATGAGTGATGATGGCCGAGGATTGAATCTAGGCATCGACGAGAACAGTCTGAGTAGACTCTTCCACAGGACCTTCGGGTCGAAGATCATGGACAATTTCCCAAAGTTTTTGGCTTGGCAGTGGTACAGAGGAGCTTTACCCTTTCGAGACAAGCTCTTCAGACATGGAAGTGCCAACAGCCGATCCTGCCCGAGATGTTTGCAGGGGGACGAAGCCGTCCTTCATGCAATAATTCCGTGTCCGTGCATTAGAGAGTTGTGGGAGTGTGTGGAGCAGCTGTTGTCGCGTGTAAGAACAATTCAGCTGTCTGCTGAGTATATAATGAAGATCGACGCACCACCATTCCTTAGCAGAGAAAGAAGGCAGATCTTTCTCTGCTTAGTGGCTGTGGCATAAGAGGCTGTGTGGCGGATCTGTCTGAAAGGTTTGAAGTCACGTTCCTATCTGGTCAAGCTCTCATCAATTTCTTCAAATATCATTTGAAGAGGAAGGTGAAGGTAGGGAGGGAGGTGCTGCCTTCTAGTGTGTTTATCAAAAGGTGGTCGACAGTGGCAAGACTGGGGAGACTGAATGGGTTAACTCTGAATATGGTTTTCTAAGCAGGAGAAAAGACACTGGAAAAGGGCACTATTCCTTCTTAGCCAGGACTGGGCAGCTAGAGATAATATGATTTATTGTTTCTTGTCCATCTCCACATGTTCTGCAGTTACTTGCAATATTTCTTTTCATTACATGTTTTTGGTAATTTCTGGTGGGGAGGCTTTGGTCTTGTGCTGCAATTAAAAATCCCTCTGTTTCTGCTTTGAGTCCTGAGCTTCTCAACCATTGCTGGGATTTTTCTTTGTCTATTTCTTTTGCGTTTAGTTTAGTGCAGTATTTACCATGAAGGGGCTTTTCTTGCCATCGTTTTATCATGGCTCGTTGCTGTTCTATTTTTAGTTTGGATTTCATTTGTTTTATAGCTTTTGTTGTTTCTTCATCTTCTTCTTCTTCTTCATGTTTATTAGGTGGTATGATTTCTTGTTTGTATTTGTCAGCTTCCTTAAATACTGAGAACAGTTTTTTGTTTTGCTCGTGTTTTGCCGCTATCTGGATCAGTTTTCCTTCCTTCTGAAGTAGATATTTTTGCAGTCTAGGTGGTTATTTTATAGGAGTTTTCCAGCTGTATAAGGCCTCTACCACCTTCTATACGTTGTATATATAGTCTTTCTATGTCAGATTTTGGGTGATGCATCCTAGATCCTGTCAGTATTTTTCTTGTTTTCCTATCTATTTTGGTCAGTTCGTTTCGTGTCCAGTTAAGGATATTGTAGCTGTAACTTATAACTGGGACAGCTAAAGTGTTGATACCTATTATCTTGTTTTTAGCATTGAGCTCTGTGTTTAGTATTGATCTAACTCGTCTATAATATTCTTTTTTTATTTTCTCTTTCATTTGTGTGTGTTGTGTCTTATCTAGTTCATGGATTCCTAAGTATTTGTAAGTTTGGATTTGGTCTAATTCTTTTATTTCATTGGTTTTATCTAGTGTGATGTTGTTACTCTTAACTAGTTTTCCTCTTTTCAGGGTTACTTTGGCGTATTTTTCTAATCCAAATTTCATATCTATTTCTTTGGTAAATCCATGAACTGTCTTTAATAGTGTTTCCAGCTGTTTGTCATTTGCAGCGTATAGTTTTAGGTCATCCATATATAAAAGGTGGCTGATCGTTTTGCCGTAACATTTATATCCGCATCCAGTTCTATTTAGCATATCAGATAGAGGTGACAGTGCCAAGCAGAAAAGGAGTGGAGAGAGCGTGTCTCCCTGGAATATTCCTCTTCTAATGGGGATGTCTTTGGTTTTCATGAGTCCCTCTTTTGTTTGGAGGTGTAGGACTGTTTGCCATTTATTCATAGAGTGCTCTATGAATTTTATGATTGTTGGTGCTACTTTGTTTCGAGGATCCATGTGTGGGGGATGCTATCAAACGCCTTTTTGTAGTCAATCCAGGCCATACTGAGGCCTTTCTTCTTTCTGTGGCTGTCTTCAGTTACGGCTTTATTAATCATTAGTTGATCTTTACAGCCATATGAGCCTTTGTGGCATCCTTTCTGCTCTTCTGGGAACAGTTTGTTTTCGTCCAGGTGCTTGTTCAGCCTTTGTGATATCACTGCAGTAAATGCCTTGAACATAGTAGGGAGGCAGGTTATTGGTCTGTAGTTTTCTGGTTTTTCTGTTTCATTTGATTTGGGAATTAAGATGGTTTTCCCCTTCGTGAGCCATTCAGGCATTGTCTCTGGCTCTGCTAGTACTTTGTTAAAGTTTTCAGCCAGCTTTTTGTGTATTCCTGTTAGATATTTCAACCAGAAGTTGGGGATCTTGAAATGCCCAGGTGCCTTCCAGTTGCTTAGTGTTTGCAGTGCCTGGGTGACCTCTTCAGTTGTTATGGGGGTCCAAAGTTGTTCAGATGCCGAGTTTGTTATTTTGATACTCCTTTTTTTTGGTGGTTCGTTCGCCGACCATATTTCTCCCCAGAATTCTTCCAATTCTTCTGCCGTTGGTGCTGCAGTGACTTCTATTTTATTTTTTCCCAGTTCTTGGTAGAACTTTTTGGGGTTAAAGTTGAACTTTTTGTTTTCTTCAAAGAAGCGTTGGCGTTTCTTGTACCGGCGGATCCTTTGTGCTTCAGCTTTTCTTTTATTTCAGGCAAATCTTTCTCTGTGATGTTATATTTGCGGAGTATTTTTGTTCTCTTTTTGTTGCTCAGTAGCGTTGATTGTTTGCTGATTTCATTAAGAATCGACAGGTCTTTTCTAATTTTTTTTATTTTGCTTTGGATGTTATTTATCCACAGGGTTTGTTTGGGTGGTGGTACTCCTGTTTGGGCGGGTTTGGGTGAGTATCCAGCTTCTTTTGTGGCTGCAGGGGCTGCTGCGTATATTAGGTTATTTAGCTCAGTGATATCACTTTTATTTTATTCAGTGGCTATCAGTTCAGTGACGGCTAGGTTTATGCTGTTTATAATAGGTGTTGTTATTTTGTTTATTTTGATTCTTGGGAGGTATGGTCGGTGGTCCATTTTGAGCTCTGTGGTTTTCAGTTCTTTGATTATTTTATTTTTTATATTATCATAATCATTAGGCTCCCCTTCGTTGTTTACATCGTGTTTGTTGGGAATGTTGCGTTTGTCTTCGTGTTTTACAGTTTCAGTGTTTATATTATTGGGCATTGTTGTGTGGCTTCTATCTACATTTTCCTGGTGTATGTTTTCTTTTAGGTGTTCTATTTCTATTTCTGATATTTTTTTTGTGTTGAGAATGTATCTTCGTACGTTAGCTAATTTATTAGGGTTCATTGCTGTATCCAAGTCTATATCTCTATTATTTTCCTTCCATATTTTATATGTATGTGTTGTTGTATTTTCATTTTTTGGGTAGAGTACTGCTGTGAAGTATGCGTGTAAGATAGAAATGTATTCCTCACGTGTCCATTTACGTCTTTTGGGTTTTATTTGCGGGACATGAGGTACAACGTCCGGCCCATTATTTTGACGGTCGTCATTTTCGTAGGGTACCGGTCCGTTTATTTCTGTTGTCACATTATTTCGCACGTGTAGTTTTTCGTTGTAAGTTTAATGTACGTACCGTTCGATTGTTATTCTTGGGTTGAATAGTATCGGTGGCATTTAATTTCTTCGTAGTTCCTTTGTACATGGTGTTTGGGGTCGGAGATGATCGTGATGTTCCACGAATGTTTACATGTGTTGCGTTAGAGGCGGAGATGATATCGAGTCAAAATACATCATTTCGTTTCGAAAATAGTAATAAATTTGAATTAGTATTACTTACTCGGATACAGTCCAATTCTTTGTTAGTAAAACTTTGGCTCCATAGGATGTCCTTGTTTTCGATGTTTGTGGATAGATTTCGGAGCTCTGAATTTTCCTTCTTACATCTTAAACGTCCCCGGTGTTCTCCTCTTAAACGTCCCCGGTGTTCTCCTTATTATTATTATTATTATTATTATTATTATTATTATTATTATTATTATTATTATTATTATTATTATTATTATTCTATGTTTGACTTTTGCTTTATGTCTGTACAAGTAGGCTCCAAGTCTCACCCAGAGACCTCAAGAGACAACAGGTTGGAAGTTCACGTTGTTGTTATATCCTAGTGTGTGATATATCTGGTTTTTTTTTTGGTGTTGTACTAGTGAATGTCTAATAAATAAATTAAAATAAAAAAAAAGTTTGTTTTAAACCTTGGGATTACATAGAGAGTATTTTGCGTAGGATTGAGCAGTTACCATGAGCACTATCTTTTGAATTTCTGCCATTTTGGGGTTTCCTGGTATCTGAGTTAGGTAGCAATCATTATTATTATTATTATTATTATTATTATTATTATTATTATTATATTATTATTATTATTATTATTATTATTATTATTATTATTATTATTATTATTATTATTATTATTAACTCTCAGAATATTAGGTTTTGTTTGTTCTGGTAGATTCTGTGAGAGCGGACAGCAGCCTGTCGTCAGAGGCCTCTTTCTGCACATTTGGCCCGGTCGCAGAGATTTCGCGAGACCCTTGCCCGGGCCGTGGTTTCGCCCAGCGCAGTGGCTACTCCCCCACTTAAATATACCACGAACTCCCCGTGTCATGATCCTCGTTGGCTCACGCGTGTACAGCCTGCGTGGATGGATACGACCCGGGGAGGTGTGGAGATTGGACTCCACGGAGAAGCTGCGGGTTGGCAGGCCTTTGGGCAAGCTTTATTATTATTATTATTATTATATTATTATTATTATTATTATTCTATGTTTGACTTTTGCTTTATGTCTGTACAAGTTGGCTCCAAGTCTCACCCAGAGACCTCAAGAGACAACAGGTTAGAAGTTCTGTGCCATATATTTGGGTTTTTTTTTTTTTTGGTGTTGTACCAGTGAATGTCTAATGCATAAAAATAAAAAATAAACAAAAAAAATTAAAAAAAATTAAAAAGTTTGTTTTAAACCTTGGGATTACATAGAGAGTATTTTGCGTAGGATATGAGCAGTTCCCATGAGCACTATCTTTTGAATTTCTGCCATTTTGGGGTTTCCTGGTATCTGAGTTAGGTAGCAAACAGTCCCTTTCGCTATCATTCCCAGGGCACCTATGACAACAGGTATTGTTTTGGTCTTCAGCTTCCACATTTTGCTGATTTCTATTTCAAGATCTTTATATTTGCTCAGTTTTTGGTAGGTCTTGACAGACACGTTTATATCGATTGTTTATTATTATTATTATTATTATTATTATTATTATTATTATTATTATTGAGTGAGAGAGCAATGTATGCCATCAAAGTGAAACTGGGGTAAAATATACGAAACCCAATATACCCATCATGACTACCCGTCTGATAAGGGTACACCAGGCACATGCATAGCCACCATATGTGCGCGACATGGTGATCTCATATCAAGATAAACAGCGCATGACCTTGCAGGTGGGGCCCAGTTAGAATTTTCTTCTGGTCGAGTAACCCATCCCGCTCAAAAGGTCCCTGAATAAGGATTTTTAAGGGTGTTGAACGAACCACCCCTGTTTCCAAAGGTGAATTATCCAAACCTCTAAGAATTCCTCTCAACACATGGCTATGATGCTTCCCCACTAGTTCTGCTTGTGATCAGAGATGCACATATCGTCAGCCACTAAGGGACATCCTCAACTGGTTAAGGTCAAACAACTGATAAGCAAATCTGTGGTATTGAGCAGAATATTTGCTGTAGCCCATCTATTATTATTATTATTATTATTATTATTGTTGTTGTTGTTGTTGTTGTTGTTGTTATTGTTGTTGTTGTTGTTGTTGTTGTTATTATTATTATTATTATTATTATTATTATTATTATTATTATTATTATTGTTATTATTGTTATTATCGCGGTGAGCTAGCAGAGATGTTAACATGCCGGACAAAATTATTTACAGCATATCTTCTGGCTTTGCGCTATGAAGTCAAATTCCACCGAGGTCTACTTTACATTACATCATTTCGGGGTCGATCAAATAAAGCACCCCCCGCCCCCAACATACTCGAAAATACTGGCGTTGTGCCAAAATTTTAAAAACAATTATTACTTTTCTACTACTACTACTACTACTACTACTACTACTACTACTACTACTACTACTACTACCACCACTACTATTTAATGTTCTTGCTTTTGGTACTATCAGGAACAACAACTACCAAATACAACAATAACTATGACGTCAAACAAAATGGCCTCCAATAAAATGGCTGCCTGCAATCATTTGATAAGAAAATTTAATTACTAAAACATGTCTTTTATTTTAGTTTAAGCTTACAAGATTGCAATCGTGACGCTCTCTTTTGGTGAGAGTTCATCTTATATTTTATCTTTCTCATTTTTATTTTAATGTGAAGAAATAAACTCGATTGTTGCGCCCTCTTTTGGTTACATCTTAGTGTTTGATTATGCGCTTCTTTTTTTGTTGTTTACGAATAAATATCTGATTTTCATCCTGTCTTCTTGTATTTATTGTCTTCTTTTTATTACCAAGAAATATCTGAACGAAAACGCTGCGCCCTCTTGTGGTTATTAAGTATAGTACTTACAAATAAATATCTAGCTGAGATCGTTACGCCCTCTGTCGGTCAGAGTTTAGTTGCTTAGATGTTAGTTGTATTATTTATTTATGGTGAAGCAATTTTTCTTTTTTCCTTTTCAAAAACTATTTTATTAATTCAAGATAGGGCGGTGGAGTGGACGAAGTGGTTTGGGCGTATTAAATTTCATACTCTTCTGTTTTTCTTTGAAAGTTTAGAGTGTAGTATTGTAGAGTGGTTAGGGCAGTGGGACAACCAGCTGAGGATTCGGTGTTTCGTGTCTGTTCGCTACTGCCTTGTGCTTCAAGACCAGGATGTTTACTTCAAGTTAGTCCGGTTCAGTCCCTCTATCTGGTATTAAACGGTCGTAACATTGCAGCAGAAACATATTGCTCATAAAAATAATAATGATTTCAAATTTTTGTTCAAGGCCAGCAATTTCGGGAGAGGGGATGAGTCGATTTCATCGATCCCAGTGCTCAAGCGAAACTTATTTTATCAACCCCGAAAGAAGGAAAGACAAATTCGATCACAGCGGAATGTGATCTCAGAACGTAAAGACGGACGAAATGCTGCTAGGCATTTTTTTCCGGAGTACTAAGAACACAACTCGCATTACACGCACAACGCACAATACAAACACTAATACAACAAAAGACTAACCAAACCCCATAACAAAACAAACGGATGCAATGCAACACCGGGAAGAGTTCATCTTCGCCCAACAACAAAAAGGAACACACAATACTGCACACACCTCATAAACAAGGACGTGTGTCATGTGATGCAGTAGAAATCTGCTAGTCTGTTTGAAACTATCGAATGCCGAATAATAATAATGATAATAATAATAATAATAATAATAATAATAATAATAATAATAATAATAATAATAATAATAATGATAATAATAATAATAATAATAATAATAATAATGATAATAATAATAATAATAATAATAATAATGACTTTTAGTGGCCACAAGGGCCGGGTCAGCCCGAAGTTATAGTAAAAGGCACTTGCCCAATGTACCACGCAGTGGGACTGAACTTGGAACCATGTGGTCGGAAAGCAAACTTCTGACCACACATC
>NW_021833105.1:47500-58154 GCF_006345805.1 Octopus sinensis
GTCATTGCTACTGCCGTGGTACTGCTATTGCGGGAAATGATGCTGGGGATGCTAAAGGGGCTCTCTACCCTACTCCCATTGTTACCATCAACCACAACACCCCTATTTATAACTATACCCCTAGTGGGTACTCCCTGGCTGGAGCTGAGATTATGTGTCACTGTACTGGCTCTCATATCATTATTACTACTATAATTATTCCTACTGAGCATTAACCGGGGAGCGGAAGAGGCTGTGCCTCCGGAAAAAGGTGATAGGGTCTTAGTAAATAGCCTATTATTATGGGAGGCGATTATCTGGGCGAGGTTTTTAGTGTTGGAGAAAGCTATCCTAACTTTATGTGAGTTAACCGTGGAGTAATATTTGGAATTTCTGGGGAAGTTATTGGCGATGGCTTGTCTAAACATGAGGGGGAGGTTAGTTCTAATCTGCTTACCAAAGGGGATTACAAACCATATATGCTTATTCCTATCAGTGTGATGGGTCGGGACGCCAGCTCTCGCATTTGGGTGGGTGATTCTCGGATGAATAACGGGTCTTGGGTTAGTGTAAGACCTCCCGGACCGATAATTATCCTTGTTCGCTAAATTAAATGCGGGAGCGACTACCCCGGTATCCGCCGCGCTCCCGTCCTTACTTAAAATGTTAATGTTATTATATACGGCCCTATCCTGATGACCGAATGATGGCATCGGAAGGGCCGGATCAATATAAATTCCTTCTGCCTATAACCGGCCTTGGATAGTGCGGCGTTATAAAAATCGCTTTCTGCATAAAATATCGGCACTGGCGGACAGGCCAGACAATCTTAGAGAGATGTTTTTAACCAAATTGTCTGTTACGTTTTGGCATGATTTGAGAAGACACTGACATACTTCAAATTAGTGGAAGGCTTATGGTAAGGGCAGTATGAGTCGCTATTAAGGTTAAGTGTAACGTCTAGGAAATTAGCCTTGGTGAGTTCGTTATCAAAAACTATACTCATGCCCATTCTATTAAAAAACCTAGCTAACCTGCTCTTAGTTTTCTGCACTATTCTGTTCGTGGTGTTTTGCAGGTAAAACAGACAATCGTCACGATACAGGCCGCCCGCGATTTCCGGGAATTGATCGGACAATTCGTAGAGAATATATATTCCGACCAAATCGGCTATCTGCGCACTATCCGAACTACCCATAGGCCACATCAATTCATTGGGAGTATCCTTACGGATCCACAGCCTATTATCACACTTAATAAACGATTTCCTGGCAACTAAAATGATATCTATCTCTTCTCTGGTGAGGCCTGCCTTGTTGTGAGCATGCCAGAGGGCCTTATTTAGCACACTAGGGTTAATCGAGGGGTAGAAGCTGGCGATATCAAACTGAATGAACCTAGTACGGTTCTTATTGGGGATGGAAGAGAACCACTTCACTACCTGCGAGGAGTTGGCCCAGAGGCTGAGCTTCAGCTTGTTTACTAAACTAGGGATATATTTATCTAAAATGTACTTACTGATTATCCCGATATCAGATCTAGCAGGGCATATGAGTCTTAGCGCTGGGTTGGTGTGGAAGTTAGGTTTATGGTCCTTCACTATAAATCTGGGTTGCTTGGGGCTAAGCGGGCTGAGTTCTATTTGAATTCGGTGTTTAAATATTATATCCTAATTTCCAAGTTTACCTTCCTCAGGGTACTCCAATTGGTTTTTCTATAATTTCTTGATCTCTTTACCGAGTAAATCTAGGTACTGCTTAATGGGCATCTTGTCCATTCCGACAAGACCAGGAACACCTACAAGATGGCCATTAAGCGTACTAGATTTACTCGGTAAAGAGATCAAGAAAATTATAGAAAATCCAATTGGAGTACCCTGAGGAAGGTAAACTTGGAAATTAAGGATATAATATTTAAACACCGAATTCAAATGAGAACTCAGCCGCTTAGCCCCAAGCAACCCAGATTTATAGTGAAGGACCATAAACCTAACTTCCACACCAACCCAGCGCTAAGACTCATATGCCTGCTAGATCTGATATCGGGATATCAGTAAGTACATTTTAGATAAATATATCCCTAGTTTAGTAAACAAGCTGAAGCTCAGCCTCGGGCCACTCCTCGCAGGTAGTGAAGTGGTTCTCTTCCATCCCCAATAAGAACCGTACTAGGTTCATTCAGTTTGATATCGCCAGCTTCTACCCCTCGATTAACCCTAGTGTGCTAAATAAGGCCCTCTGGCATGCTCACAACAAGGCAGGCCTCACCAGAGAAGAGATAGATATCATTTTAGTTGCCAGGAAATCGTTTATTAAGTTTGATAATAGGCTGTGGATCCGTAAGGATACTCCCAATGAATTTGATGTGCCTATGGGTAGTTCGGATAGTGCGCAGATAGCCGATTTGGTCGGAATATATATTCTCTACGAATTGTCCGATCAATTCCCGGAAATCGCGGGGGCCTGTATCGTGACGATTGTCTGTTTTACCTGCAAAACACCACGAACAGAATAGTGCAGAAAACTAAGAGCAGGTTAGCTAGGTTTTTTAATAGAATGGGCATGAGTATAGTTTTTGATAACGAACTCACCAAGGCTAATTTCCTAGACGTTACACTTAACCTTAATAGCGACTCATACTGCCCTTACCATAAGCCTTCCACTAATTTGAAGTATGTCAGTGTCTTCTCAAATCATGCCAAAACCGTAACAGACAATTTGGTTAAAACATCTCTCTAAGATGTCTGGCCTGTCCGCCAGTGCCGATATTTTTATGCAGAAAGCGGATTTTTATAACGCCGCACTATCCAGGCCGGTTATAGGCAGAAGGTAATTTATATTGATCCGGCCTTCCGATGCCATCATTCGGTCATCAGGATAGGGCCGTATATAATAACATTAACATTTTAAGTAAGGACGGGAGCGCGGCGGATACCGGGGTAGTCGCTCCCGCATTTAATTTAGCGAACAAGGATAATTATCGGTCCGGGAGGTCTTACACTAACCCAAGACCCGTTATTCATCCGAGAATCACCCACCCAAATGCGAGAGCTGGCGTCCCGACCCATCACACTGATAGGAATAAGCATATATGGTTTGTAATCCCCTTTGGTAAGCAGATTAGAACTAACCTCCCCTTCATGTTTAGACAAGCCATCGCCAATAACTTCCCAGAAATTCCAAATATTACTCCACGGTTAACTCACATAAAGTTAGGATAGCTTTCTCCAACACTAAAAACCTCGCCCAGATAATCGCCTCCCATAATAATAGGCTACTTACTAAGACCCTATCACCTTTTTCCGGAGGCACAGCCTCTTCCGCTCCGGCTTAATGCTCAGTAGGAATAATTATAGTAGTAATAATGATATGAGAGCCAGTACAGTGACACATAATCTCAGCTCCAGCCAGGGAGTACCCACTAGGGGTATAGTTATAAATAGGGGTGTTGTTGGTGGTGATGGTAACAATGGGAGTAGGGTAGAGAGCCCTTTAGCATCCCCAGCATCATTTCCCGCAATAGCAGTACCACGGGCAGTAGCAATGACAGCACTCTGATAGATAGTGGAGAATCAGGGGTTATTCCGATAGTTAATAGTGACGTAGTGGAAAATAGAGTAGTAAGCGGCTGCAGGTCTCGGAACGAATATAGTGACAGGAACGCAGTTCTAATTTCAGAAACCAATCCTAGCAGAGTAAGATTCACGTCGGCGAACTCCAAGATCAAAAACGCCGTCTACCAATGCAAGGTTTACACGGACTCAGATGCCTTCACTTATATAGGGGCATCGTCCTCAAGATTGTCTTTGCGTGTCTCCAACCATTACGCAACTTTTCGGGACGCGAACAAGCGCCAGACCACGGGACTCAGTAAGCTAATATGGCGACTGAAGGATGCGAACTTAAGCTATAGGCTGGATGGTCAATTTTGTCGGTGGCCCTCCCATTTGATAGGGGCAGAAGACAGTGCAACCTTTGTGTCTCCGAACTCTTCCATATTTTGTTTGCCAGAGGCCGGATGGTAAACGGGCTCTTACAGTCGGCTTTTCGATGCCCCCATTGGCGGTCGTTACACTTATCTGGCCTTTAAATAGCGTTCATAAATAAGACCGGCACCCATAGCCCTGGTAACAAATTCTGAAATAGATTTTAGATATCTACAATTAACCACTGCAAGGGAAATTACTCCTGTAAGACAAACGGGGCTTGTTTTTTCACAGCGGGGGGTTCCTTGTCAAGGTAGGTTAGATGAACACACACACACACACATAAAACATAAAATATAATATATAATTTCTTTATTTTTTCTTTCTGCCACCAACGGTTATCACGGCAGTAGCCACTGACAGCCGAACGATCAAACGCACCACACGTACACAAAAAATGTTTTCTACCCCTACGCCAACGCACACATATATAGAACAGTATACACACACACACGTCTCTAAGTAGATTTTTTATCGCCCCTTATAAAACATCCAATATTCTTTAAATAGTCAGAACTTTATTCTCGGTCACAAAGAACATCTATACACCCCCACCCACATGTGTTGACCGATGCCTGACCTGTTGAATTCTTCAGCCACCGGTTCTCAACATTACACTGATAAACAGTTTCGCCATGGGCTCTTAGGAGCACAGTTCGATTTGTTTTTTGCTCTGCCTCTGTTCTGTTTTTGTTTTTCCAACGGATTCCTTTTTTCTTCCTGAGAGAAAGACCAAATATGGTCCCATTATTCAATCGGATTTTGGTAATTTGTGCCTTCGAAAACACGTTGTAGATGAATAAAACGATTTCTGTTCAATCTGCGTTCAGCTCCATTTCTTCAATTCACCAATAATGTTATATATATATATATATATATAAAAACGAGGGGCGTTCAATAAGTAATGCCCCTGACCCACTTCCCATAGCAGTAGAGCAACGAAACTTGGCACAGTTATTAGTCTTTTTCTACATAGGAACCACCCAGAGTTACGCATTTCTCCCATCGTTTGATGCAGCTCTGGAGACCGTTTTTTTAGAAGACCTCCAGCCTCGTCCTCCAACCACGACGTGACTTCAGAAATCAAGGCTGCATCATCTGGGAAACGCTTTCCTTTAAAAAACAACTTCATGGCTGGGAAGAGGTGAAAATCAGAGGGTGCAAGGTCAGGATCGTAGGGGGATGGGTGTGAGGAGTTCATAGCCGCACGCCTGTGCTTCTGATCTGGCGACACGCATGTTGTGGACCGGAGCGTTGTCCTGCAAGAGGAGGATGCCTTTGCTGATCTTGCCCCGCCTCTTGATTTTGATAGCTTCTCTTAATTTCCTCAAAAGTGAAGCATGATAGGTTCCTGTAATTGTGGTACCCTTTGTCAGGAAATCTGTCATCACTACTCCGTCCTGGTCCCAGAAGACCTTGCCAGCATGACCTTGCCAGCGGAGGGCTGCACCCTTGCCTTCTTTGGAGGAGGTGAGTCACGGTGCTTCCACTGCATTGACTGGGCTTTGGTCTCTGGATCATAGTGATGGACCCAGGTTTCATCCAGTGTAATAAGTCTTTTGAAAAATTGAATGATAGTTTCTACAGACCCGTTACTAATCTTGACCTCATGGACTATTTGGCGAATAGTTATGCGTCGATCTTCCAAAATGGCAGCCTCAACTTGACGGACAGATGCCTCATCAATGGCAGAAGTGGGGCGACCAGATCTGGGAGCTGTTTCCACAGAGTTCCGACCGTGTTTGAATTCACGATGCCAGCGTTTTACAAGGTCATATGATGGGGCATCATCACCATAAGTTACTTTCATTTCATCAAAAGTCTCCCGTGGTGTGCGTCCTTTCAGATATAAAAACCGGATCACTGCTCGACACTCAACAGGCTCCATTTCACACTTGACTCAGTTCAAACACCTGTAAATCAGAAACCACAATCAGTTCAGAGCTGTAATTTGCTACTTAATCTATAGAGATATAAATAATTGCACAAGCAAAATTTCAGCTAGATTAAACAACGGCAAGTGAGTCAGGTTCATTACTTATTGAACGTCCCTCGTATATATGTACAAACGTATATCTCTCTCTATATAAAACTCAACTTGTGCGTCTGTGTGTGTATCTGTGTGTGTGTTCTTTTACAGGACATAGAAAATCTGAAGGACCACTGCAAAGGAACATGTTGAACGAAATCATAATTACAAGATCCTCCTCTATTTTCTTTTACCAAAAGCCAGGAACTTTTCAGCACCACTCCGTATATATTTCAAAGAGGATCCAATCGTGATTATCATTACTTCTGAAATTCAGCCATAGTGTATCTAGAGCAACATTATTCAGTGTGTCCTTTATCGTTAAGTATTTTTGTTTCGTTACGTAGAGAGTCGGGTGTGATTTAATAGCGATTTAGCTGTTATTTCTAGCAACTGATTGAGCGCTCATCTAACCACTCTTTTCCCTCCTTGGTTTTTTTAACAGCTGTGAAGAAACATCCGCCATAGTGGAATTTTAGTTAGCGAACACACCAACTAAAATGGTGTCGTTTATTGTTATATTGCAGTTTATATTACTTATTTCTTTATTTTAGGATTTCTTACACACACACACACACAAACACACACATACTTATGTACAGGCATTCAAATGTATGCACACGCATACATATACACAGCATGCACGCACATACACACACACAGATACACACACACACACAGATACACACACACACACTTACAAACACACGCATGTACACGAATTCACACGTATACACACGCATACGTATACACAGCATGCGTACACATACACACACTCACACCTACAAGCACACACACATGTATATACATTCACTCGTGTGCACACGTATACATATACACACGGACTTATGTAAGCGCATTCGCACGTATACACAATATACGCGCACACACACACAGGTACAAGAGTTCACACGTATGCACTGCGTATATATATATATATACAACAATATATATATATATATAAACACATATATACATACATATATATATATATTATATATATATATATATATATATATATACACACATATATACATATATATATATATACACGCACACACGCTAGTCGTTTTATATATATATATATATATATACACATACATATATACACATATATGAGAAAGGCGTACACATACGTATTATCTTTCTCGCTCTCTCACTCTCTTCTTTGCACTCTTTTTCTTGCTCTCTCTCTCTCTCTCTCACGTACACATATACACATACGCACATACACATTCATGTTCGCACACACCACACACACACACACACACACACACATACACACATACATGCATGCTGGAACACAGAAGCAGAGAGAAGGGTACAGAAGTAAATACGAACATATTATTTCTCTCTCTTTCTTTCTCTCTCTCTCTCTCTCTCAAGCTCTCTCTCTCTCTAGCTCTCTATCTCTCTCTCTAGCTCTCTATCTCTCTCTCTCTAGCTCTCTCTCTCTCCCACTGTCTTTCTATTGCTCTCTCTCTCTCTCTCTCTCTCTCTTGTCCCATCTCTCTCATGCTTTCTTTCCCTCTCGTTCTCCCTTGCTCTCTTTCAATTTCCCTTTCGTGCTCTCTCCTTCTTGTTCTCTCTTTCTCTTATGCTCTCTCTCTAGCTTGCTCCCATTTGCTTTCTTTCTCTTAGCCTTTTCTCTCATGCTCTCTCTCTCTCTCTCTCTCCCGCTTTACCGCTTTCTCTATCTCTCCCTCTTTACCGCTCTCTCTTTCTCCCTCTTTACCGCTCTCTCTATCTCTCCTTCTTTACCGCTCTCTCTTTCTGTCTCTTTACCGCTCTCTCTATCTCTCCCTCTTTACCGCTCTCTCCTTCTCCCTCTTTACCGCTCTCTTTATCTCTCCCTCTTTACCGCTCTCTTTATCCCTCCATCTTTACTGCTCTCCCCTTCTCCCTCTTTACCGCTCTCTCTATCTCTCCCTCTTTACCGCTTTCTCTTTCTCCCTCTTTACAGCTCTCTCTTTATCTCTCTTTACCGCTCTCTCCTTCTCCCTCTTTACCGCTCTCTCTATCTCTCCCTCTTTACCGCTCTCTCTATCTCTCCCTCTTTACCGCTCTCTCCTTCTCCCTCTTTATCGCTCTCTCTATCTCTCCCTCTTTACTGCTCTCTCCTTCTCCCTCTTTACCGCTCTCTCTATCTCTCCCTCTTTACCGCTCTCTCTATCTCCCTCTTACCGCTCTCTAGATCTATCCCTCTTTACCGCTCTCTCTATCTCTCCCTCTTTACTGCTCTCCTTCTCCCTCTTTACCGCTCTCTCTATCTCTCCCTCTTTACCGCATCTCTCCTTTCCCTCTTTACCGCTCTCTCTATCTTCACAGTTACCGCTCTCCTCTATCTCTTCTTCTAACCGCTCTTCTCATTCTCCCTCTGTACCGCTCTCTCTATCTCTCCCTCTTTACCGCTCTCTATCTTTCTTCTTTACCGCTCTCTCCTTTTCCCTCTTTACCGCTCTATCTATCTCTCCCTCTTTACCGCTCTCTCCTTCTCCCTCTTTATCGCTCTCTCTATCTCTCCCTCTTTACTGCTCTCTCCTTCTCCCTCTTTACCGCTCTCTCTATTCTCCCTCTTTACCGCTCTCTCTATCTCTCCCTCTTTACCGCTCTCTCTATCTCTCCCTCTTTACTGCTCTCCTTCTCCCTCTTTACCGCTCTCTCTATCTCTCCCTCTTTACCGCTCTCTCCTTCTCCCTCTTTACCGCTCTCTCTATCTCTCCCTCTTTACCGCTCTCTCTATCTCTTCTTCTTAACCGCTCTCTCCTTCTCCCTCTTTACCGCTCTCTCTATCTCTCCCTCTTTACCGCTCTCTCTATCTCTTCTTCTTTACCGCTCTCTCCTTCTCCCTCTTTACCGCTCTATCTATCTCTCCCTCTTTACCGCTCTCTCTTTCTCTCACTGCATCGCTGTCTCTTTCTCTTTCTCCCTCTGTCTCTCTCTCTAGCTATTTGTCTCTGGATCTTGTTCTCTCTTTCTGTTGCCCTCTTTCTTGCTAACTCTCTTTTGCTCTTTTTCCTGTCCTATTTTTCTTGGTCGCTCTCTCTCTCTCTCTCTCTCTTTTGTTTTTTTCTCTTGATCTCTCTCTTGTCCTCTTTCTCTTTTTCTGTGTCTCTTTCTCTCACTGTCTCACTTGCACTCTATTTTCGCTCCATTTCACTCTCTCTCTCTCTCACATACACATTGAACTCTTTCGTGCTGTGTTTCTCTTTCCTGACTCTCTCCCTCCTTCTGCTCTCTCTCTCTCTTACACACACACGCACACACACGATCATAGACATACATACTGTCTTTCTATCACACGCACACGCACGAAACGTTCATTTCCCTACATAAATACACACATATATACAATCTCGTTGTTATTTAGATAGCGCTAGCAAGCTAACTGCTGGATTAATAAAATATAATTTGTTTTCAGGTTTGTGAACAGTGAAATGAAAAAAAAAAATTTCAATAAAACTAAAAAATTAATAAATAAAAATACCTCCAAAAATAAATAAATAAGAGAAAAGGAAAAATTACAAAACAAGAAAAAATAGCTATTACTCCCCCACCGCCAAAACAAAAACAAAAACAAAATAACGAAAAACTAAAATAATAATAATGGTAAACTATAAAATCTTGGCCTTATATCAATGAGTGAATTAGCTGAGAGAATAGCAAATAACAAAACTAACAGAGAAAAAGAAACTGACAAAAAATAAATAAAAAGCTAAAGACAATAATTAAAAAATAACAAAAAGAGGAAAACAAAAAAAGACAAAAACAAAAAAAAACATCCAGAAGCACATATACAAGCAAAAAGAAAATAAAAAAAACAGAAAAAAAGAAGAACAGAAAGCCTCCAAAATATAGCCATACCCTGCCAAGAATTGTTCTGCTATATAGTTTATGATAGATCTATGAAAAGCAGCTATCAAACGCTCTCACCTTAATGCGAAGATACAAAGGCATTAAATCCAAAATGAAGTTTAGCATAAATTACTTCTCGCTTAGGTTGTGAACGTTAGTGTTTAAAGAGAAGTGAAATGGTAAAGAGCAAAAAATTTACAACACGCGATAGTAATGTGTAACCGAAGAATCTAGGTTTAAGTTACGAATCTTCGTGGGTATTTAGACTATTCTGCTTGATTTTTTTTTGTTTTGTTTTGTTTGTTGTGTGTTTGTTTGCATCTGTTTTCTCTTTATCGAAAAATGAATGAAATTAATGTATCGATAAATGAAGAAGATACTAGCTTTTCTTTTCTTCTGGTTTTCAAGTTGTAAATTAAAAAAAAAAAGAATGTTTAAAAGAAAATTCACTTTTTTTAAAGTACCGAACCCCACTACGCTACACACACCACACACACACACACACAAAATGCGTGCTCATATTAAGGCTCTGTCCATAAACATATGCAAACAAAATGGTAATAACAACTGGAGTGTGAGACTATTTTAATTGTGAACTTAAACTTTATTTTTAACTACCCACAAGGGGCTAAAACACAGAGGGACAACAAAGACAGACATGGATTAAGTTAATTACATCGACCCCCCAGTGCATAACTGGTACTTAATTTATCGATCCCGAAAGGATGAAAGGCAAAAGTCGACCGCGGCGGATTTGAACCCAGAGCGTAATGGCAGACGAAAACCTATTTCTTACTACCACAAGT
>NW_021833106.1:5000-10000 GCF_006345805.1 Octopus sinensis
CTGACAAGCAAATCTGTGGTATTGAGCAGAATATTTGCTGTAGCCCATCTTTTATACTAAGACAAAACAATGTACATGATAACACTTCCAATCAGTTAAGATAAGAAGCCATGAGAGCCACTGCCTGGTACTGCATCAGGGCGGTTATTATTATTATTATTATTATTATTATTATTATTATTATTATTATTATTATTGCTGTTGTTGTTGTTGTTGTTGTTGTTGTTGTTGTTGTTGTTAAGAGAGCAGAACAAGCCATCAAAGTGACACTGGAGTAAAATATACGAAGCCCAATATACCCATCATAACTACCTGTCTGATAAGAGTACACCAGGCACATGCATCACAACCATGTGTGCGCGACATGGTGATTTCATATCTAGATAAACAGCGCATGACCTTGCAGGTGGGCCTCAGAATTTTTTTCAGGTCGAGTAGCTCATCCTGCTCAAATGGTCCTTGAATAAGCGTTGTTTAAGAATGTTGAAAAAGCACCTATGATTCCCCTCAACACATGGCTATGATGCTCCCCAACTAGTTCTGCTCGTGATCAGAGATGCACATATCATCAGCCACTAAGGGACATGCTCAACTGGTTAAGGGACATGCTCAACTGACAAGCAAATCTGTGGTATTGAGCAGAATATTTGCTGTAGCCCGTCTTTTATACCAAGACAAAGCAATATACATGATAACACTTCCAATCAGTTACGATCAGAAGCTATGAGAGCCAGTGCTTCTTCTTCTTCTTCTTCTTCTTCTTCTTCTTCTTCTTCTTCTGTTCTTCTTCTTCTTCTCTTCTTCTTCTTCTTCTTCTTCTTCTTCTTCTTCTTCTTTCTTATTCTTCTTATTATTATTATTATTATTATTATTATTATTATTATTATTATTATTATTATTATTATTATTATTATTATTATTTTTATTATCATCATCATCATCATCATCATCATTCAGTAGTTTTATTTTTATAACGTGCTTTCACTTCACTACCGAGCGCAGCTTTGTGTACCTTGGGTATGTGCTGTGGTTTGTTATGATGCTCTGATGGTTACTGTATTGAAAGTGTTTTGCGTAGGATGTGTGCAGTGCCCAGTAGTGCAATTTTCTGTATGTTATATATATTTGTAAGTCCAGGTGTTTTTATTATGTATTTGTCTGAATATTTTTTTTATCATGCCTAATGCACCTACTATGATAGGAATTGTTCCTGTTTTTAGATTCTACATTCTGGTCACCTCTATTTCCAGGTGTTTGTATTTTGAAAGTTTCTCCATTTCTTTTAGAGACACATTATTAATATTATTATTATTGTTGTTGTTGTTGTTGTTGTTATGATTATTATTATTATTATTATTATTATTATTTTTATTACTATCATTGCTGTTGTTCTTGTTGTGTTGTTGCTGCTGCTGTTGTTGTTTTTGTTGTTGTTGTTGCTGCTGCTACTACTACTGTTGTTGCTGCTGCTACTACTACTGTTGTTGTTGTTGTTGTTGTTCAGCATTTGGTACTTTGATGCAAATTTCTACTGCATCACCAGCTACACCTTCGTGTTGCTGGGGGTGTGAGCAGCATTGTGTTCTTTTCTGCTGTTGGAAGTGTGGAAATTATTCCTGGTTTTCTATGGCGTTAGTTTTTTTTTCTCTTGATGTGTGGTGCAGTCTTTTGTATTACTGCTTGTATTGTGCGTTCAGTGAGTAATGCTTTGGTTATTGGGATTGCTGGTAGAAGTTTATTTCATTGGATAATTGAGGCATAGAGTGCGTCTTGTGATTGTGGGCTGTATTGTTTAGGTTGTATTATTGAGTTGATAGTGTCTTACGTAGGATGGGGGCTGTTCCTAGCAGGGCTATTTTTTGGATAGTGTGTAGTGTTGAGGATCCAGGTATAGCTTCTACGTTTTTATTCATACATTTTGTTTTATCATACCCAATGCTCCATTTATTAATGGTATTTTTTTCATCTTCAACCCCACATCTTGAATATTTCAATTTTGAGGTCTTTCTACTTTGAAAATTTCTCCACTTCTTTTTGTCCAATATTTTGATTAGAAGGGGCTGCAATGACTGCCCGTAAGAAGTATTATTATTATTTTCATATACACACAATAGATTAGCTAGTTGAAAAAGAAAAAAATCGTAACATCGGGCAACATCAAGTAACCTTAGATGCCAAGAACCCTCCTAAGTATCTTAGCTGTCCCTAATAAGACTGTTTTTTCTTCTTCTTCTTCTCTTTATCCTTCTTTAACAAAAAAGTTTCGAGTTCTAGACAAGAAGGCTTATGATAAAAGACCAGTCGTGGCAATCATGTCACTTTAACTTTCCAGAATAGTCTACAACAGACTACACTACCCAATGTGTCCTTCGGTTTTGAAGATGATAGAATGAAATTTACCTGTTATTTCGAGCGACCAGTCAACGAGGCAAACTTCATATCGGCATATATGAATAACGATAAAAGAGGGAGCTGCAGACGTGATTCGAACTCAGGCACCCGAGATTCCACACTAACGTATTCTTCTTCTTCTTCTTCTTCTTCTTCTCTTCTTCTTCTTCTTCTTCCTTCTCTCTTCTTATTTCTTATTATTATTATTATTATTATTATTATTATTATTTTTAAATTATATTATAGTTATTATTATTATTAATTATTATTATTATTATGATTATTATTATTATAGTAATTACTTCTGGATAGAAATTATTCATAACTCCTAGCCTTATGTTTATAAATGAAACGGATTTGTACTGCCTCCGCTCCGCTGATGATACTCATTTCTATCGAAATATGTCAGTCTTTCTGGTCATCGAATTAGCAACGATCAGATTTTTCCCTTTAAACACGTGAATTACCTTTATTAAAATAATTCTGAATCAAATTATCTGCCCTTTTGTTTATGAGTATCCCACTACAGTTGAGGGCTTTGGGTGCAATTTAGAGAAAATTAAGTGACGCAACTAAGAGGAAAATTTCGCTTCATTAAAGATTTTCCTCTGTGTGTGTGTGTGTGTGTGTGTGTGTGTGTGTTGTGTGTGTGTGTGTGTGTGTATGTGTGTGTGTATGTGTGTCTGTGTGTCTGTGTGTGCGTGTGTGCGTACATCATTCAGTGTTTCCATGGCATGAGTTGATCTGAGTTATTTCACTTTGATTTGAGCTTCTATTTATAAAAATAATTGGATAATATAGTAATTCTGACACGATGCATGACGAGATGTCCATGGACGGAGCGTTTTTGATCATAGACCAAAGTGCTAAGTAACATCATCATCAATAACAGCAGAAGCACTATCACCATCATCACCACTACCATCAACAACGACAAACCAACTGATAAATGAACCAACGAAAGAGATTTTCCTGCATCATCTGAACACCTGCTAGAAATAGCAGCCAGATGTTCATCAAAACACATTAATATCTTTATAGGCATAGGCGCAGGAGTGGCTGTGTGGCAAGTAGCTAGCTTACCAACCACATAGTTCCGGGTTCAGTCCCATTGCGTGGTACCTTGGGCAAGTGTCTTCTACTATAGCCTCGGATCGACCAAAGCCTTGTGAGTGGATTTGGTAGACGGAAACTGAAAGAAGCCCGTCGTATATGTGTATATGTATGCGAGTGTGTATATGCTTGTGTGTCTGTGTTTATCCCCCCACCATCGCTTGACAATAGATGCTGGTATGTTTACGTCCCAGTAACTTAGCGGTTCGGCAAAAAGAGACCGATAGAATAAGTACTAGGCTTACAAAGAATAAGTCCCGAGGTTGATTTGCTCGACTAAAGGCGGTGATCCAGCATGGCCGCAGTCAAATGACTGAAACAAGTAAAAAAAGTAAGAAGGAAAGGATTCATTGAATAATGGAGTTCTAGAAGATTCCCTCCCTTTTTTCTTCTTCTCCTTTCAAAAATAGACGCGAAGGTCACGGCCGAAATATCTTTGATCATTGGTCTGTATGTTCAACGAGAGCTGTCTGAATGAGGAGTGGGGGGAGGGTGACCCAACAACAACAACTACTATTATAATGGAAGAAACATTATTAAAATCAAAGCACACACACACACACACACACATACGCACACACAAACTTACAATATTTCAAATGTCGGATCATTTCGGTTTGAACAGCAGTTTTTTTCTGGCGATGTCATATGAAATTGTCACCCATAATTATGACCCTAGTATCGATCTATTGAATTTCAATCTGTTTTAGGGTTAGGATTAGGGTTAGGTGTGGAGGGAAGTGTATCTTTTTTTCTTCATAAATGTAAATAAACGCAATCTGTTTCTTAAACGAGGGACATAATCATACGGCACAGAATGTTTTTTGCCTCAATGGACGTCATTGATTGGTTGAAATTGCAGAAATTGAAGAAAACAAGCAACAAATATCTTACAAAATAATCTTACAAATAAAGCCAAGAGAAAAAGATGTTTTATAAACACATTCTACCAGTATACGAAGTTTAAAATTTTTTTAGTTACCTAGAAATTATGTTAAAAACTGCCGTTCAAACCGAAAAGATCCCAAATGTCAGACAAACAATATTTCATAAGAACAGCAACAACAACTACAACAACAAGAACATCAGCAGCAGAAACAATTACAGCAGCAACAACAAGAACATCAACAACAACAACAACATCAAAACGGCAACAGAAACAACAGCAGCAAGCAACAACAACAGCAGCAGTAGCAGCAGCAGCAGCAGCAGCAGTAGCAGCAGCAGCAACAGCGTCAGTAACAACCAACGTTGCCAAGAGTAATTCGTTCGTGAAGAGAACGAAGTCACTCATTAGTGCCTCTTGGGAATTCTCAAAACTCTTTCACGTTTCTTTCCTTCTTTTTTCTCTCTCACTTTTCTTCTTTTCATTTTTGTTCATTTGTTCTTTCATTTTTCTCTCGTTCCTTTTTCATTTTCATTTCTCATTTTTTTTCTGTTTTTTTTCTTCTAGCTATTATTTATTCAACACATCACGATCTAAGTTCAAATCGCTC
>NW_021833106.1:15000-30000 GCF_006345805.1 Octopus sinensis
AGATTGGGGTTTCAAATCCTGGACTGGAGGACGTGTTGTGTTCTTGAGCGAAACACTTCATTTCATGTCGCTCCAGTTTACTCAGCTGGCAAAAATGATTAATCCTGCGACGGACCGGTGCCCTGTCCCGAGACGAATATATACGCAATGGAAACCGGGAAACCGGTC
Source organism: Octopus sinensis (assembly GCF_006345805.1). Lineage (NCBI taxonomy): Eukaryota > Metazoa > Mollusca > Cephalopoda > Octopoda > Octopodidae > Octopus > Octopus sinensis. The sequence goes on from NW_021833106.1 coordinate 15,169, forward strand.
CTATGTATCTATACTACTCGGAATGGCCCTTATCCGGTTTATCCAATAGTTCTCGGTAACTTTAATACGCATAGTTTTTCTTGGCTCTCTCAGTGGTTGGTCAGTCTTTTTGGCCATTTGTCAGTGGTATTACAGAGACTGTAACTTAACCACCTTTGCTGTGCCCGAGCTGTTTCCAGATGCAAGTACCTGGCCCATCTGCACTTTCCACTTCTTCGCTCATAGACACATCACAAAGGAAATACAAGTCAATACGTTAGCAACATCCATGGAACCGTAGTGGATTCCAGTTATTGGTTAAGTATATCTGACTTTAATATAATTTCCCTCTGGAATTTTTGTGTTTATTCCCGAAGCCATTTTTAGATGCTCAATAAATTACCCTACAAGGTAGAAGGAGTTTAATGTTATAGAGGACATGGTTTCTTTAGACTTGGTTCCATTCCCTCGGCCTTTAAACTTGTATTGCTCCGGATCAACAAGTGCTACGTGCAGAATAGTGATCAGGGTGCTGGATTTGTAAGGAGTTATCTCCTCTTAGGTGAGTAGTTATAAAGTTGAAAGTCATCATCTACCTTGGGTCCACTAGGGTGTTTCTGAGTGACCTTCTTGTGGAGGCAGTTCAGTGAGATGCTAATTAACCTATAGTGGTGAGTAGTAGCACTTTTATAGGTGCTACTAATGCACGTCAGAGTAGATCTGGGAACAGTAGCGGCTAAGAGGCGACTCCACGATCCCCAAAACTTGGGAACACCCGAACAAAGGCCGCACTACCAGATGATGAGTACAGCACCGACACGTTACCTATTGTTATCCGTAGATTTACTTCAGGAACTTCGCAGTGGCAGTTGGGGTAATAACATTATTTTATTAATACTATATATATTCGACGGGCTTTGTTAGTTTCCGAACACCAAATCCACTTACAAGGTTTTGGTTGACTCGAGGCTACAGTAGGAGACACTTGTCCAAGGTGCCCTGCAGTGGAAATGACCCCAGAACCATGCACCTGAGTAGTAAACTTCTTATCACACGAGCCACACCTTTGCAACAGGACTCTCTGAGAGAAAATGCTCCAGTAGCCGGAAACGTGTTAAACTATGCAAAGCGTCTGAGAAACGTAAAGAAATGAAGGCAGCAAGCTGGCAGAAACGTTAGCACTCCGGGCGAAATGCTTAGCAGTATTTCGTCTGTCGCTACGTTCTTAGTTCAAATTCCGCCGAGGTCGACTATGCCTTTCATCCTTTCGGGGGTCAATTAAATAAGTACCAGTTACGCACTGGGGTCGATATAAACGACTTAATCCGTTTGTCCTCTCTGTGGGTAGTAAAGAAATAGGTATTTGGTCTGCCGGTATTTCGTTCTGAGTTGAAATTCCGCTGAGGTCGATTTTGCCTGTCATCCTTTCGGGGTCGATAAATTAAGTACCAATCACGCACTGGGGTCGATGTTATCGACTTAATCCCTTTGCCTATCCTTATTTATCCCCTCTATGTTTAGTCCCTTGTGGGCAATAAAGAAATAAGAAATGTAAAGAAATCTACCTATTTCCTGCTATAAATATTTTTAAAGCAAAATTTTATCATGGGTCCTCAGAATACTACTGTAGATTCCTAATTTATAATTTTGCTTGCTTAGACCCGCAACAATCTTATATGGACCCTCAGAGACCCATGTTAATAACCACTAGTCTAAGCTCATGAAGTTGTTACACTCTAACATTCATTATTATCACCACAGACCAGAGACATGAGCATATAAATAAAAAAAAAACTGTGTTGTATTAAGATTTGTAAACGTTGATTGATTGAATTAAGAAATTCACTTCGCAACAACGGGGTCCCTGATGTGATCTTACCGTGTGATAAATATAATTTGTTCTAAGATGCTGGCTGACACTCATTGATGCTACATTGAAGAGGCCAGAGAACAGAAGAAAGAAGAAGAAAAAAGACATGCACCCAACACCAGAGCTGAAGACAGCTCCGAAAAGGTGGGGCCCCGCTACGTCAAAACGGTAGAGGAATAGAGGCCGAAACCGGACGTGGTTCCTCCTGATGATGTCTTGAGCTAACTGGATCCTACAAAGGAGCTGTTGTGGTAGCACACCACGAAACACGGTTGGAATTCCTCCGCAACAACGAGGTCCTTGATTTGATCTTACCGTGTGGCAGATATAATTTGTTGTAAGATATGAATAAGGGAAGACGGAGAGCATTTAACAATGCGAAAAGCGAAAACTGAGTAACCTTTATATATTTCAGGTACGAAATTCATCATCAAAAGTGAACGGTTTCGAAACGTGAGTTTAAGCAGATCCTGCCATTTGATTGCCCTTTCGACAATCAAAATGACAACCGGCACTGGTTTGTTTACATCTCTGCAACTTTGCGGTTCGACAAAATACTGATTTACGAAGTAACCACACCGCTAAGCCCTACTTTAGTGGTCAGGGTGTCAGCACCATGATTGTAAGATTGTGGTTTCGATTCCTAGACCGGGCGATGTGTTGTGTTCTTGAGCAAAACACTTCATTTCACGTTGCTCCAATCCACTCAGCTGGCAAAAATGAGTAACGCTGCGATGGACTAACGTCCCGTCCAGCTAGGGAACACATACGCCATGGAAACCGGGAAACCGGGCCCATGAGCCTGGCGAGGCTTTAAAAGGGCATATTTATTTATTTTTTTAAATACTGATACAAGTTAAAACATAACAGATCAGTGCATGATTTACAGTGTATACGTTTATTATACGTGTATTAGTGGGGCGTGGGAGAGAGAGAGAGAGAGAGAGAGAGAGAGAGAGAGACAGTGACAGAAACAGCGGGTGAAAGATAGAGAGAGAGACCATGTATGTGTGCGTGTGTGTGTGTACATATGTGTGCGTGTGTGAGCGTGTATGCGTGTGTGTGCTTAAGTTAATAGAATTCTTAAAGAAATAGCAAGTCTGAGAAACAAGTATACATACGTTACCAGGTACGCTGTACTCGTCAGGAACACTGATACCGAGGAAATCTCTTAGCAAAGAAAATTAAGGAAATAGTTCTCACGGTGCTGACATTCCAAAATTTGGCTTCTTGCAGATGAAAATGTAGATTTCAATTTTCGCTTTTTAACGTAATAATAATAATAATAATAATAATAATAATAATAATAATAATAATAATAATAATAATAATCATGATGATGATAATGATGATGATTATGACGACAATAATAATAATATTAATAATAATAATAACGTGCGTTTCTTTTTACGGGAAACTATGTAATTTTTCGGTTCGGTGATATTTCAAGAGAAGACTTAGTTCAAATATATATAATATATATATATATATATATATATATATACATATATATACATACATACATACAGACATACAAACATACATATATAGATACTTGTATATATTTATATGTACGCACATAAAAACAAATATTCGTGTATTGAGTACGCTTTCATTCATTTGTAGCCTAAATGTGTGCGTATGTGTGTATGTATATACATACATACGTATATATATATCTTGCCGCCATCTCTGTCAGATATGATGGATTCGTAATTACCATATATGTGGTGTATATAGACATACATATATGCATGTATGTATGTATGTATGTATGTATGTATGTACGTATGTTTGAATGCATGTATGCATATGAGTATGGCTACCAGTACACATGACACATGATGTCTTACATACGCATAGATATTTTGTGTAAAATATACATGAAGATATATATCTCCGGATATATGTTTGTGTGCATATATATATATGGATATGTCCCTCAGTACTTGTATGTATCAAGGGAAACAGACAGGAAGAAAGAAATCATTCTGTGTGTGTGTGTGTTTACGAGAATCTTTGGAGAACATAAAAACGTCATGAAGTCAAAACATTAAGAAAAAGTGTGATATTTCACGGGTAAATATGCGATTATCTCCTAACGCAAATTGTACAGAATTGTACTTGATGCCTTGACGACGTTAGTGCTGAATCTCAGGTGTCTGAGTTCGAATCACGCCTGCAGCTCCCTCTTTTATCGTTATTCATTTATGCTGATATGAGAGTCTGCCTCGTTGACTTGACTGGTTGCTCGAAATAATAGGTAAATCTCTCTTAAATTTTTCCTCTATCGTTTTCCGAACCGAAGAACACATTGAGTAGTGTAGTCTGTTGTAGACTATTCTGGAATGGTGAGTGGCATGATTGCCACGACTGGTCTTTTATCATAGGCCTTCTTGTCTAGAACTGGAAACTTTTGTTAAAGAAGAAGAAGAAGAAGAAGAAGAAGAAGAAGAAGAAGAAGAAGAAGAAAAAAGAAAGAAGAAGAAGAAGAAGAAGAAGAAGAAGAAGAAGAAGAAGAAGAAGAAGAGCAGCAACACGAATAATAATAACCCCTGCGTCGTGATTACTTCCTTCCACAAGCTCAGGTGGAACTTCTAAGATCATAGATGGCATTGTTACTTCTATGGAAAGATATCAAAACATTATACCTATATATATATATATATATATATATAAATTCAGCTGAATTCAGTTTTCCGCTGAATTTTTTCTTGAGAACAGATTCTTCGAGGAAAATGGCGATTTTGATGTTTATATCTAGCATATAGGCTGTCTACTTTTAGTCGTCAGTCCTCTAAATTTTGTATGTAAAAAAAAATTTTATCTTCGGATTTTTAAAAAATATGCTAGGCCACTGGTTTTAATTGATTATACAATTTCTAACCCTTCTTTAATTTTATATATATATATATATATATATTATAGTATGTAGAGGAAGAGAGAGAGAGAGGAGAGAGAGAGAGGCAGACAAACAGTCAGACAGGCGGAGAGAGGGACCGAGACGAAAAGATTCAGAGAGAAAGAGGAGAGAAATACAGTAGTGTTGTTGTGGCTTTAATATAATTAAGTGCAGTCCTTGACACACCTCACCACTCCGTCAATACCGCAGACGATTAAGTCAAGGACCTTACTTAGTGTATTAGACTTCATAGGGCTGTCTCTTTACATCATTACTGGTCTATCTCCTATAACTAATTTATTAGAGAAGACAAAACAAAAACAAAAAGCATGCAAAAAACTGGCATATATATATTTCTTTACTACCCATAAGGGGCTAAACACAGAGAGGACAAACAAGGACAGACAAAGGGATTAAGTCGATTACATCGACCCCAGTGCGCAACTGGTACTTAATTTATCCACCCCGAAAGGATGAAAGGCAAAGTCGACCTCGGCGGGATTTGAACTCAGAACGTAACGGCAGACGAAATACGGTCACGCATTTCGCCCGGCGTGCTAACGTTTCTGCCAGCTCGCCGCCTTGTAAGCACTAATATACATGTGTGTTTGCATGAGTGCGCAGATGTGTGTGGTGTGTCCCCAAAAATTGTATAGAGTACATACAAACGGAACATGCCATACTTAGAAAGTCACAAAATCTTTACCAGTAATAGTCAAAAGCATTGTAACAATTTCACGATGATAACTGATGAAGATTTAGCGACTTCTGTGTGTACCCGTATTTTCCGTTTGATCCGTTTGTTCGTACATTGACTCTCAGGGACTAATTCACTAATCCACCCCGACATCCGAAACTCGGAGTTTTATCATGGCTACCGAGTAATTGTCACATATTACATTCACAGATAAATTCCTCTATTTACGTAATATCGAGGTCTCTTTCATTCTTTTGTTGTCTTACCATTTCTATCAATATACCTTCGAAACACGGAGTAGACGAAACAGAGGCGGCTGAAGAAGGGGAATTTTCCTTGTGTTGTATGTCTTGTACTCTGTTTTTTCGTTGTTTAAAAAAATGTCCGTTTCCATGGTTTTGTTTTTATGTTTTCGTTTCTCATTGTGTTAGACGTTTTTTTGGTGTCCTGTTCCCATATATGCATGTATATATACATATAGATGTAGGTACGTACATATATGTATGTAGATATGCGTATGTTTTATTTATTATTTTGTTATATATATATATATACAGGCACTAATAGAGAATGACTCTCCAAAAACACAATAGAATGTGCTTCAACACACGAATTCACAAAAATAATCTTGAAAACCAATTAAAAACTAAATACATATAAATCAATATATTTATTCATGCACATACATATACACAACACACATATACGGCCAGCCAACCCCCTTAATAATAATAATAATAATAATAATAATAATAATAATAATAATATAATAATAATAATAATAATAATGATAATAATGATAATATAATAATAATAATAATAATAATAATAATAATAATAATAATGATAATAATAATAATAATAATAATAATAATAATGATAATAATAATAATAATAATAATAATAATAATAATAATAATAATAATAATAATAATAATAATAATCCTTTCGACTAAAGGCACAAGGCCTCAAATTTGGGGTGAGAGTGGCTAGTCGATTACATTGATCCCAGTGTTCCATTGGTACTTATTTCATCGACCCCGAAAGGATGAAAGGCAAAGTTGAGCTCGTCGGGATTTGAACTCAGAACGTAAAGATGGACGAAATGCCGTGATGCTAACGATTCTGCCAGCTCGTCGCCTTAACAACAACAACAACAACAACGACGACGTCGACGACGATAATAATAATAATAATAATAATAATAATAATAATAATAATAATAATAAAGATTTGCCTCCTTGGCACGGCCAGAATAATCAGGAAAGTATTAGATTGCTGAAAAGAATGGATAACATGGTACCGTAGGCTGCAGGTAGCAAGCCCGCTACCCATGTAAGACTCCAGGAGCTTCAACAAAACCTGTGATAAAGAGAAATAATAATAAAAATATCATTTATTGGCCAGATGGGTCCCAAGAGATAGAGGACAATATCAACAACTATATTAATAATAACCCTCATCTGTCATTGTCCTACATTTCATAACCACTTTAAATCAACACTTTGTAATAAATAAATAAACGAATAAATAAATGAATAAATAAATAGAAAAAAAAAATGTTATCAAGTATGAAAAGTAAGGTGAAATTGAACTTGCTATCTCCATATTTGAACGGTAATCTATCATATTTCGTAAAATGTTCGTCAAAGTGAATTCCCTGCTTGTAGCTGACATTCTTGTCAATACCAATATCACTATTGGTTACTCAGCAGCGTTGTCTCGTAGTAGTAGTAGTAGTAGTAGTAGTAGTAGTAGTTGTTGTTGTTGTTGATGATGTTGTTGTTCTTGTTGTTGTTGCTTCTGTTGTTGGTGCCGCTGCCGTTGCTGTTGCTGTCGCTGGTGTTGTTTATGGTGGTGGTGGTGGTACCGTGATGGTGTTTGTGATGCTGGTGGTGGTGGCGAGATGGAGTAGGGGTTGGTGATCGTGGTGGTGATTGCGGTGTTGGCGAGTGTTGCGGTGGTAGTGGTAACATTGTAGTGGCGGTGATGGTTGTGGTAGTGTTGTGTGTGTATATGTGTGGGTAGGAAAGGGTATCTGTACGTGGGGAGGGGTTATGATGAGGGTGAAGAGGTAAATGATAAATGAATTTAACTGACTTTAATTAATTGATTAAATTCTATGCTGGCTGGGTGGTTGGTCAACTGCTTGACTGGCTGGTTTGTTGGCTGGTTGGTTGGCTGATTGGTTAGTTGGTTGGCTGGTTGGGTTGTTGTTGTTGCTTGGTTGGTTGGTCGCTTGCCTACTTGCTTGCTTGCTTGTTTGCTTGGCTAGTTGTTGGTTAGCTGGCTGATTGGCGGGTTGGTTGGTTGTTAGTTGATTAATTGGTTTATTGGTTGATTGGCTGGTTGGTTGACTGGTCAGTTAGATGGTTGGTTGATTGGTTGGTTGGTTGGTTGGTTGGTTGGTTGTTTGGATGGTCGGTTTGCTAGCTGGTTGGTTGGCTGGTTAGTTGATTGATTGGTTAGTTGGTTGGTTGGTGGGTCGGTCGGTCGGCTGGTTGGTGGTTTGTTGGTTAGTTGGTTGTTTGGCTGGTTGGTTGATTGGCTGGTTAGTAGGTTGATTAGTTGGTCAATTGGTTGATTCGTCGGTCGGTCGGTCGGTCGGTTGGCTGGTTGTTTGATTAGTTGGTTGGTTATTTGGCTGGTTAGTTGGTTGGTTAGTTGGTCAACTAGCTGGTTGGGTGGTTGGCTCTTTGTTGGCTGATTGGCTGACTGGCTGGTTGGTCTGTTAGTTGGCTGGTTGGTCTGTTAGTTGGCTGATTGGCTGATTAATAGACTGGTTGGTTATTTTGGTTCGTTGCTCGTTTGGTTTGCTGGCTAGCTGGTTGTTTGGCTAGCTGGTGTTGGTCACCTATTTGGTTGACTCGTAGTTAAATTTGTGTAGCTGGGTCGTGGTATAAGAGGAACAACTGTTAACAGCAGTATAATTACCATCACCATCATTATAATTAATTTCATCACTATCATTGCCACCATCTTCAATATTATCATCTCCACCATCGTCGTCATCGTCATCGTCGTCGCCGTCGTCGTAATCATTGCCACGTGGTTTCAGGTTCCGTCCAATAGTGCAACACCTTGGGCAAGTGTCTTTCTACTGCAGCTCCGAGTAGACCAATGTCTTGGGAGTGAATCCATCCCCACACCAATGTAACCAGAAAGAAGACAATAAAAGGAAAAAAAAAAGATTAAAAAATAATAGATGGGGAAAATAAATGGATTGGCACCAGGCAGACTGCTGCACGTTTCCACATGAAATCCATTAGGGAGATTCCATTAAGCCGACTAAGGGTGAGAGAAGGTTTTCGACTGTCCCCACCCGGCTACTTAAAATTTACGCAAGGTTATGTATCAAATTTCCGGTGGTTTGTTTCGCTTAGGATATGTGGCTTTTGAATTGGTGGTGATGATGATAACGACGACGTTGATGTTGCGACTGCTGTGGCAGCTACTGGTGGTGGTGGTGGTGGTGGTGGTTATGACGAAATCAAAACTACAGCGGGTTAGGAAGATTTTCGTGAAGTTAATCAACAGCGTTTGTATATATTGGTTTCAAATTTTGGCACAAGGCCAGTAAGTTCGCGGATAACTAAATAACATCGAACCCAGTACACAACTGGTAATTATTTTTACCCGCTCGCCACTTTACCAGCATTAGTACATATTATAAACATTTTCGGTTAGTTGGTTACACAAAGCAAAAATTCACACCTACCGTGCATAAGCCATCGACAACTTTCCTCCAATATACTCCACTCTGGGTTGTCTTTTCTGTCTTGCACAAGTCTTGCTGGCTTTGAACTGTCATCGATGCTTCTGTAATTTTGTTTTTGCTTTTGTAGGTAGAGGTGTTGGCCCTGCACAATTCCATCTTTACTCCCGGAAGTAGTGGTCGAAATTAGTCTGGCCTTTATCCTTTAATGCTAAGCACGGGAGACCCTGCCCGGAGCTTACACTCCGTTGGCATAGTCTCAGTGTCATTAAAACGGACAAGCCACGACACCACAAGAAGGACTGGACTTCCGCACCTGTCAATTGTTGCTTAGATGTTTCTCATATGCAGCCCCTGAAAACCTTCCGTATCTGGAAAAATGGATTCAGTATCTGGAAAAATGGATTCCTTGTACTCAAGAACTCTAAATATTAATTTTGTCAGAGCTGACTGTTCATATCACGAATTTTTGGTTTGTGTAACCAACTAACCGAAAAGAGCCAGAAGAAAGACCGGCAATTTGAAGAGGTTTTTGTCTGGGTAGAAAACAAATTTCCTCTGTACGCGGCATCCACCATACATTTCTGATCGCCATAGTTACTTTACAGAGAAAATGCTAAAAACCGTTCTCAACCGCCAGCACAACGTAATCACTGCCTTTTTGTTAGTCCCTTCCATTCAGTTGACTTGTTTCTCCCTTAACTTTCTCTTCATTGTTGCTACATTTCAGCTCAACCTGACAGATGCAACCCTACATTCCTTTTTATGAAATATCACCTATTATTAGGGATTACACTCTTATTACAGATTACTGACTTCAAATTGCCGGTCTTTCTTCTGGCTCTTTATGTTCTGAGTTCAAATACGGCCGAGGTCGACTTTTCTTTTCACCCCTTCGGGGATCGATAAAATAAAGTACAAATCAAGCACTGAGTTCGACGTACTCGACTTGCTTACATCCTATAATTGTTGGCCTTGTGCCATATTTACAAAGGATTATAATATTACTTCCGCCTTAGCGAATTATGTTTTCAGTCGCGTTGTTTGGTTGTTTTCCGTGGACAAGATATCTCAAGAACCGCTAAATGGATTCGGATGAAACTTCCAGAGATGTTTCACCTCGTGACTGACATGAACTGATTAGATTTTGGAAACGACCCGGTACCGGACAAGGATTCTGGATTATTTTTCCAATTTTTTTTTTTACTACTTAATTTTTGAGAGCGATCGGGTCCATTTTTGGTATTTAGTACTTAGTGAGAGCAGTCGAGTTTATTTCAGATACTCTCATTTTAAAAATCGTCTCTGCTAACCGTTGCCTTGGCGGAGGTTTGCGCTCTCTGAGTGCTCTCGTTGTTATTGTTTTACTACTGTTGTTGTGAAGTCGTAACATTCATTCATGTAAAGAAAATATTAACTATCGCAGGAGTGGCTGTGTGGTAAGTTAAGTAGCTTGCTAACCAACCACATGATTCCGGGTTCAGTCCCACTGCGTGGCATCTTGGGCAAGTGTCTTCTGCTATAGTCCGGGCCGACCAATGCCTTGTGAGTGATTTGGTAGACAGAAACTGAAAGAAGCCTGTCGTATATATGTTATATATATGTGTGTATGTTTGTGTGTGTTTGTGCCCCTAGCATGCTTGACAACGATGCTGGTTGTGTTACGTACTCCCGTCACTTAGCGGTTCGGCAAAATAGACCGATAGAATAGAATACTGGGCTTACAACGAATAAGTCCCGAAGTCGATTTGCTCGACTAAAGGCGGTGCTCCAGCATGGCCGCAGTCAAAAGAGTAAAAGAGTAAAAGAGTATCGTAATGATAAGGATATAGTGTCATAATAACAATGTTCTCAACCACTTTGTTATGACACTATAGAAGGAAATATCCGAGGATCATGATGACAACATGAATGATAATAGTTGACTGTCACAGGAATTTCGATGATGATGATGAAGACAGTGGTGATGGTGGTGGTGGTGGCGACGACGCTGGTACTGGTGGTGGTAGTGAAGTTGACAATATGGATGATCGTGAAAATAGCCATGGTGGAAGCAAAGACAAGGATGGTGATTACGATGATGATGATGATGATGATGATGATGATGATGATGATGATGACGACGACGACGAGGACGATGATGACGATGACGACAACTATGATGCTGCTGCTGATGATGATGATGATAATGACGACGACGATGATGATGATGATAATGATAATGACGACGATGATGATGATAATGATAATGACGACGATGATGATGATGATGATAATGACGACGACGATGATGATTATGATGATGATAATGACGACTATGATGATGATGATGATGACAATGACGACGATGATGATGATGATGATGATAATGACGATGATGATGATGATGATGATGATGATAATGATAATGACGACGACGATGATGATGATGATAATGATAATGACAACGATGATGATGATGATAATGATAATGATGATGATGATGATGATGATGATGATGATGATGATGATGATGATGATGATGATGATAATGACGACGACGACGACGACGACGACGATGATGATGATGATGATGATGATGACGACGATGATGATGATGAATCAATTTAATTAAACCCATGCGTCATCGCATACCGTTCGTTTATGATGTTGTTGCTGATGTCAACATTAATGAAGATGATAATGATTATGATAAATATGATTACCGTGATGATGATGATGATGATGATGATGATGATGATGATGAGGCGGAAGAAGACAAGATGGCAGAGGAGAAGGTGATCATGGAAATGATTATCAAGATGATGGGAATAATAATGATTATGATGATTAATGTAACAGTGAAGATGATGTTGATGATAGTGATGACTATGATGATGATGATGATGATGATGATGATGACGACGACGACGATTGATTACAATTAGCTGTAATATTTTGCAAATAAATCACGCATCTTAACTCGATCATGTGACAGCAAACTCTAACGCCGTCGTATTCATTATCATCATTATCACCAACGTCACCACCACCAACAACTGCGCCACCACCACTAGCATCACCACTACCACAGCCACCTTCGTCGTCGTCATCGTCATCGTCATCATCACCACCACCACCGCTACTACTACCGGCACCATCGCCGCCAACACCGTAACCATCATCATCATCCTCATCATCATACTCTTCTACTTGTTTCAGTCATTTGACTGCGGCCATGCTGGAGCACCGCCTTTAGTCGAGCAAATCGACCCCAGGACTTATTCTTTGTAAGCCTAGTACGTATTCTATCGGTGTCTTTTGCCGAACCGTTAAGTTACGGGGACGTAAACACACGAGCATCGGTTGTCAAGCGATGTTGGAGGGGGACAAACACAGACACACAAACATATGCACACACACACACACACACAAATATATATATATATATATTATATATATATATATATATATATACATATATACGACGGGCTTCTTTCAGTTTCCGTCTACCAAATCCACTCACAAGGCTTTGGTCGGCCCGAAGCTATAGTAGAAGACCCTTGACCAAGGTGTCACGCAGTGGGACTGAACCCGGAACCATGTATTTGATAAGCAAGCAACTTACCACACCGACCCGCGCGACGACGCCGGAAAGCGATGATGCGCAGGCGTGAAACCGGACGCGGGCGATGACAGGGCAGGGCCGCATCATTCCACTATCGTGGTGATCGTCATCAACAGTAACAACAACAAAAACAACAACAACAACAAGCTAATAAACCATTGACACTAAAACGACACTAAATGGTCAATCTACATTTTAAAAATAACAGCCAAATCTGTATGATATAATATAATATATAAAAATGAAGGAAAGGCAAATTGTTTGATATACTTCAGAACATTTTGTTTAGTTTCTCTTTAAAAAAGCCCTGATGGTAATTGCTTCTATATCTTTTAAGGTTTACTTGTTTCAGCTATTAGACTACGGCCATGTTGGGGCACCACCTCAAGGGTGATTAGATAATTTATTTACGTATCTGGTAACTTCACCCTCCTTTCTAAATGGGTGATATAACTTTGAATTTAAGTATAAGGTAACGTCTAAAAAGTTAACTATCTTGGTGTTATATTCATAAGTAATGCCTAAGTTGAAATCTTTGAAAAATCTACTAATTTTCTTTCTTATTCTCTCAATTACCGATTTATTATTACTAGGTACGATAAATAAAGCATCATCTCTATATAATCCCCCTTGCAATTCGGGATTTCTCTACTTATGCATTTTAATGAATACGCTCCTACTAAATTAGTTATCTCCGCCGAATCACTTGAGCCCATGGGTATATCGAAATTATTCGGGGTATCCGCTCTAGTCCACAATTTTCCTTCAAATTCAATGATAGTTTTCCTAGCTAATAAAATAATATCAATTTCTCCCCTAGTTATGAGAGAGGTTTTTTATAGCGAAAATGAGTGATTTATTAAGGAGAATAGGGGATATGCTGGAATAGTAGTTGTTAATGTCAAATTGGATGAAAGAAATTCTATTATTATTATTTAAAGATTTAAACCAATCGTTGTGACCATTTTGCATTGACCCAGTTCTCTTGATATAAAATCTAATTACCAAATGAGAGTAAACTCTGAATTTTCTTTAGGAATAACTTCTGACATTTATTTCACAGGCGCAGGAGTGGCTGTGTGGTAAGTAGCTTGCTAACCAACCACATGGTTCCGGGTTCAGTCCCACTGCGTGGCATCTTGGGCAAGTGTCTTCTGCTATAGCCCCGGGCCGACCGATGCCTTGTGAGTGGATTTGGTAGACGGAAACTGAAAAGAAGTCTGTCGTATATATGTATATATATATGTGTGTGTGTGTGTGTTTGTGTGTCTGTGGTTGTCCCCCTAGCATTGCTTGACATCGATGCTGGTGTGTTTACGTCCCCGTCACTTAGCGGTTCGGCAAAAAAGACCGATAGAATAAGTACTGGGCTTACAAAGAATAAGTCCCGGGGTCGATTTGCTCGAATAAAGGCGGTGCTCCAGCATGGCCGCAGTCAAATGAGTGAAACAAGTAAAAAAGTAAAGAGTAATGTTCTTAACATTCAAATCAACGTCTCTGTCTGTATATCTACCCTCTTTATAATGTTATCAATTAACATGAAAATAAGTATATGTATTGATGGGAAACCTCTATAAATTGGCTGATGATTGCTCAACATTTTAAAACTGTTGTAATGCTTACAATGTTTAATAAAATGATGTAGCGTGAAACGATCGTACCAAATTACCGAAGATATTCTTGTTGCTTATTTTCATTATAATCACCCCATGGATTTATATGGATAACAATGTTCAAAATTCTGGTGCATCTAATTTAATACCACATTCATTTGAATCTAAATTTTGCTGAGCGTATATATATATATTTATATATATATATATATATGTGTGTGTGTGTGTGTGTGTGTGTGTGTGTGTGTAGTATGTATGTATGTATGTATGTAGGTAGGTAGGTATGTGTGTATATGTTTGTGTGTCTATGTTTGTCCCCCCAACATTGCTTGACAACCGATGCTGGTGTGTTTACGTCCCTGTAACTTAACGGTTCGGCAAAAGAGACCGATAGAATAAGTACTAGGCTTACAAAGAATAAGCCCTGGGGTCGATTTGCTCGACTAAAG
>NW_021833106.1:35000-37500 GCF_006345805.1 Octopus sinensis
TGTATGTATGAATAGGCGCAGGCGTTGCTGGGTAGTAAGAAGGTTGCATTCCAACCACATCACACCTTAGGCAAGTACCTTGAAATAGAGCCTTTGGTAGTGTCAATTTGATAGACGGAAACTGAAAGAAACCTGCCATGTGTGTGTGGGGGGGTATGTGTGTGCGTGCGTGCGTGAGTGTGTGAGTGTGTGTGTCTGTGTGTCTGTGTGTGTTTGTGACTTTGTCCCCTACAATCGCTTGACAACCAATAATGGGGTGTTTACGTCTCTGTAAATTTGTGTTTCCTCAAGAAACCAATTGATTAAGTACCAGGCTTCAAAAAATAAAGTACTGGAATGGATTGTCCGACTAGAATTCTTCAAGGCAGTGCTCGAGCATGGAAACAGTCTAATAAATGAAAGAAAGAAGGCGGTGAGCTGCCAGAAACATTAGCACGCCGGGTGAAATGCTTAGCGGTATTTCGTCTGCCGTTACGTTCTGATTTCAAATTACGATGAGGTCGACTTTGCCTTTCATCCTTTCGGCGTCGATTAAATAAGTACCAGTTATGCACTGGGGTCGATATAATCGACTCAATCCGTTTGTCTGTCCTTGTTCGTTCTCTCTGTGTGTAGCCCCTTGTGGGTAGTAAAGAAATAGGTATTTCGTCTGTCTTTACGTTCCGAGTTCAAATACCGCCGAGGACGACTTTGCCTTTCATCGGATCTTTTCTATTCTGAAGCCAGGACCACAGATCTTTCTACTTAACTAAATAATCTGAAACTTCGTATGCTGATAGAGTCTAGCAAAACAAGACACAGGTTGGAACTAGTTTATTTGAGAAAAATCTATTTTATGACTTTAATCGTAGATTAAAACTGCGAATTTTAACCAATCAGATTGTTTGTTTTCATGTGTTAAAACTTGACTGCATTCTATTAGTGTGACGTAGAAAGCGCTTTTGTGACGTACTAACGTTCGGAAAACTGTAAACAACACGGCAGACGAAATACGGCTACGCATTTCGACCGGAGTGCTAACGTTTCTGCCAGCTCTTTGCTTTTTTAATATTAAATTTCGGCGAAGTTTCGCTGTCGTAGCACAAGTTTTCCGTCGATTTCCGTAAAAAACTTTTATTTTTTTACATAAATGAGAGCGAAAGAGACTAAGAGGAAGCGATTTTATGACGAGGGAAGTTTGTCTTTGAAGTTACCGTCTAGGGCAGGGGTGGGCAAACTTTTTTGAACCTTGGCGGGCCTCATTTATAAAAATCAAGTGAAAATATTGTGAATTACCGTACAGTTACGAAGTATCTGCATAGAAGTTGGGATTCATAAAAGCTCTCGGCGGGCCGCATGAAAACCTATGGGCCGTAGTTTGCCCACCCCTGGTCTAGGGGAAGCATTGATGTACATGTGTGTGTGTGTGTGTGTTTGATGGGGTGTGGGAGACAGTATGTTGTGTAAGTGAAGTGCTTCTGTTAGTGTGTGTGAAGAGACAGAGAGAGTAATGTGTGAAAGAGAGAGATAACTGAAATTTTTTACTCGGTGTATGTGTATATGTATGTCTGCATGTATGTGTGTGTGTGTATGTATCTATGTATGTATGGCCAATTCATCGTAATTACGATTACGATGAATCGGCTATACATACATACACACACACACATACATACACACACACACATACTTACACATACATACACACACACACATACATGCAGACATACAGAATGGAAACATTTTCAATTTAATACATGTGGCTTATTAACTAGTTTTAAATATTGTTATTAGAAGGTGGCTGACTTGTTTACATTTAAGATGTTAAATACGTCACGAAATTGGTGGTCGAGACGGAGTAAATAAAATAAAGCCGAATGACGGAATATCATTGATTAAAATTCTAATTATTAAACAACGTTAAACTTAGAAGTTACAATTCCGTTTTCATTCTGGTTTACAATTAAGTTTACTTTTGACACATTCTACCAGTATACGAAGTTTCAAATTGTTTGGTTCAGTAGGAAAAATTTGAAAAAACTGGCCTCAAAATAGAAAAGATCCCTTTCATCTTTTTGGGGTCGAAGTACCAGTTGCGTACTGGGATCGAAGTACCAGTTGTGTACTGGGGTCGATCTAATCGGCTGGCCCACACCCCGAGATTTCGGGCTTTGTGCCTGGAATAGAAAAGAATAAATGAAACAAACAAACGATAAAAGATAGATAGATAGAAAGATTTATATATATATGTGTGTGTGTAGATAGATACGCACATTCTCACACACACACAATAACGAGAACCTAAATCTAAGACAACGAGATCTTATCATAAACCTCGTGTTGACAGACTCCGTTGTAGCTTGTCATCACCCATTGCATTTGTTTCCTACTTATCTCCCCTTGTGTGTTACTTCGCTTTTAATATATTCATTCATGTTTCTTCATCTTCGTCGTTTCTCTTTTATCCTAACATTCTTTCCTACTTACTTTCCTGTTGCTATCATTCCTTATTATTGTCTTC
>NW_021833106.1:42500-61799 GCF_006345805.1 Octopus sinensis
CTGATTCTGAATACATCATAAATAAACCAACCTTATGTAGCGAAGACGAACAGACAACTGTTCACTCCGGCCAAGCACATGGAATGTTATATAATCATATATCCGGTAAATGGCGGGCTTTTTTACGAACTGCATGTCGGGTAATGAAAAGTATTTCGGAATAAGTTTAACAATTAAGGATAATCTCTTAATAAGGGATCTTAACAAGAAATTATCGGGTAGCTAGCGTGAAAACCTCATAAAAGAAAAGAATCCGAAAATAATTTTTTTCTTTTGAACAAATTAATTATATCTATATTGTATAAAGGGCATTATTACACATAAATGCCTCACACTAGGAGGGACCAAGTCATTACTACCAAAAATTATACTAATCATACCCCAATGCAGTTTTTCAAAGCAAGACATTTAAAAATGAATTATGTTCTGTATCACCGTGATTTCACATACAACTTGCGTCTAATGATCGTCAGCAGAACTGATTCTGAATACATCATAAATAAACCAACCTTATGTAGCGAAGACGAACAACCCGACTGTCACTCCGGCCAAGCACATGGAATGTTTATAAATCATATATCCGGTAAATGGCGGCTTTTTTACGAACTGCATGTCGGGTAATGAAAAGTATTTCGGAATAAGTTTAACAATTAAGGATAATCTCTTATTAAGAGATTATCCTTAATTGTTAACTTATTCCGAAATACTTTTCATTACCCGACATGCAGTTCGTAAAAAGCCCGCCATTTACCGGATATATGATTTATAACATTCCATGTGCTTGGCCGGAGTGAACAGTTGTCTGTTCGTCTTCGCTACATAAGGTTGGTTTATTTATGATGTATTCAGAATCAGTTCTGCTGACGATCATTAGACGCAAGTTGTATGTGAAATCACGGTGATACAGAACATAATTCATTTTTAATGTCTTGCTTTGAAAAACTGCATTTGGGTATGATTAGTATAATTTTTGTAGTAATGACTTTGTCCCTCCTAGTGTGAGGCATTTATGTGTAATAATGCCCTTTATACAATATAGATATAATTAATTTGTTCAAAAGAAAAAAATTATTTTCGGATTCTTTTCTTTTATGAGGTTTTCACGCTAGCTACCCGATAATTCTTGTTAAGATCCCTTATTAAGAGATTATCCTTAATTGTTAAACTTATTCCGAATACTTTTCATTACCCGACATGCAGTTCGTAAAAAGCGCCGTTTACCGGATATATGATTTATAAACATTCCATGTGCTTGGCCGGAGTGAACAGTTGTCTGTTCGTCTTCGCTACATAAGGTTGGTTTTTATTTGATGTATTCAGAATCAGTTCTGCTGACGATCATTAGACGCAAGTTGTATGTGAAATCACGGTGATACAGAACATAATTCATTTTTAAATGTCTTGCTTTGAAAAACTGCAATTGGGTATGATTAGTATAATTTTTGGTAGTAATGACTTTGTCCTCCTAGTGTGAGGCATTTATGTGTAATAATGCCCTTTATACAATATAGATATAATTAATTTGTTCAAAAGAAAAAAATTATTTTCGGATTCTTTTCTTTTATGAGTTTTCACGCTAGCTACCCGATAATTTCTTGTTAAGATCCCTTATTAAGAGATTATCCTTAATTGTTAAACTTATTCCGAAATACTTTTCATTACCCGACATGCAGTTCGTAAAAAGCCCGCCATTTACCGGATATATGATTTATAAACATTCCATGTGCTTGGCCGGAGTGAACATGTTTGTCTGTTCGTCTTCGCTACATAAGGTTGGTTTATTTATGATGTATTCAGAATCAGTTCTGCTGACGATCATTAGACGCAAGTTGTATGTGAATCACGGTGATACAGAACATAATTCATTTTTAAATGTCTTGCTTTGAAAAACTGCATTTGGGTATGATTAGTATAATTTTTGGTAGTAATGACTTTGTCCCTCCTAGTGTGAGGCATTTATGTGTAATAATGCCTTTATACAATATAGATATAATTAATTTGTTCAAAAGAAAAAAATTATTTTCGGATTCTTTTCTTTTATGAGGTTTTCACGCTAGCTACCCGATAATTTCTTGTAAGATCCCTTATTAAGAGATATCCTTAATTGTTAAACTTATTCCGAAATACTTTTCATTACCCGACATGCAGTTCGTAAAAAGCCCGCCATTTACCGGATATATGATTTATAAACATTCCATGTGCTTGGCCGGAGTGAACAGTTGTCTGTTCGTCTTCGCTACATAAGTGGGTTTTATTTATGATGTATTCAGAATCGTTCTGCTGACGATCATTAGACGCAAGTTGTATGTGAAATCACGGTGATACAGAACATAATTCATTTTTAAATGTCTTGCTTTGAAAAACTGCATTTGGGTATGATTAGTATAATTTTTGGTAGTAATGACTTTGTCCCTCCTAGTGTGAGGCATTTATGTGTAATAATGCCCTTATACAATATAGATATAATTAATTTTTTCAAAGAAAAAAATTATTTTCGGATTCTTTTCTTTTATGAGGTTTTCACGCTAGCTACCCGATAATTTCTTGTTAAGATCCCTTATTAAGAGATTATCCTTAATTGTTAAACTTATTCCGAAATACTTTTCATTACCCGACATGCAGTTCGTAAAAAAGCCGCCATTTACCGGATATATGATTTATAAACATTCCATGTGCTTGGCCGGAGTGAACAGTTGTCTGTTCGTCTTCGCTACATAAGGTTGGTTTATTTATGATGTATTCAGAATCAGTTCTGCTGACGATCATTAGACGCAAGTTGTATGTGAAATCACGGTGATACAGAACATAATTCATTTTTAAATGTCTTGCTTTGAAAAACTGCATTTGGTATGATTAGTATAATTTTTGGTAGTAATGACTTTGTCCATCCTAGTGTGAGGCATTTATGTGTAATAATGCCCTTTATACAATATAGATATAATTAATTTGTTCAAAAGAAAAAAATTATTTTCGGATTCTTTTCTTTTATGAGGTTTTCACGCTAGCTACCCGATAATTTCTTGTTAAGATCCCTTATTAAGAGATTATCCTTAATTGTTAAAACTTATCCGAAATACTTTTCATTACCCGACATGCAGTTCGTAAAAAGCCCGCCATTTACCGGATATATGATTTATAAACATTCCATGTGCTTGGCCGGAGTGACAGTTGTCTGTTCGTCTTCGCTACATAAGGTTGGTTTATTTATGATGTATTCAGAATCAGTTCTGCTGACGATCATTAGACGCAAGTTGTATGTGAAATCACTTGTGATACAGACATAATTCATTTTTAAATGTCTTGCTTTGAAAAACTGCATTTGGGTATGATTAGTATAATTTTTGGTAGTAATGACTTTGTCCCTCCTAGTGTGAGGCATTTATGTGTAATAATGCCCTTTATACAATAGAAGATATAATAATTTGTTCAAAAGAAAAAAATTATTTTCGGATTCTTTTCTTTTATGAGGTTTTCACGCTAGCTACCCGATAATTTCTTGTTAAGATCCCTTATTAAGAGATTATCCTTAATTGTTAAACTTATATATATATATATATATATATATATATATATATATATATATATAGGCGTGTGAGGATAAAATTTAGCTCGCTAAATAAATATAGCTTCTGTACTTACTTCCGTTTCACTTACGCCAAGGTAGACTTACGAAAATGATAAAATAAGTATCAAAGTCGATGTAATCAACGAATTCTTTGAAGGTTTGTTGCTCTAACATGGCCAGAGAGTAATGAGTAAAAAAAATAAGAAGAAAAATTAGAAAAAATAAAATGAAGTGAAGTGTGACGTCAGCCGGTTGTGATAGTCTGCTTGTGGCTCAGTATAAATCTTGGCTTTGATCTGATAAGAGTCTGCTTATGTCGGCAGGTGGACAACAGTTCCGTTTTTTTTATTAACTGGTTTCATTCGTAAGACTTCCTTTAGTAAGTTCGTGTTGAGTAGAACAGTGTATGTATGCATGTACGTATACATATTTATGTACAAGTATATATACATATATGGATATATACATATATATATATATATAGGGGGAGATAGATAGATAGATAGATAGATAGATAGATAGATAGATAGATAGATAGATAGATGTGTCTAAAAAACATACAGACACACATACACACACACACACGCACATATATGTGAGTGCATATGTAAATGGAAGTGAGTGAAAGTGTATCAGTGTAGACACATATACATTCGTACATGCATAAATATACATGTATATACACACACAAATATATAAAAGAATGCATATTTGTATTGCCGCTATTTGTATGTGATTGTGTACTTATATCTATACATACACACACATGTATGTGTATATATATATATATATTTCATATATATACATATATATATCTGTACACACACACACACGCACACTTGTGTGTATGTGTGTGTGAAGGCATGTGTGTATGTGTAAATGAATGTATGTAACTTCTTTTTAAAAAATATATATACTACCCCAAAGAAAGACAACACCAAAATCAATGTTGTATGTGTTTATCACGCAGTATATCACATGACCTGAACTGAACAAGGCCTCCTCCCCTCAGTCCCCACCACTCCCATCGCTACCACCGCTTTCACCACCGTCAGTACCACCGCCGCCGCCGCCATCACCACTACCTCCCTAGACATTGTTCTGACTACACGTAGGCTCCACACTCACTTCATGTGTTCAAGATGGCGGCGGTGTTTAATCTCAATCTGAAGAGATTCGTCTCAGATACTGACAATATGAAATGTTAAACCGTGAATTATTGATAACAGATGGAAGGCGTAGGAGAGCAGTGTGGATTCCGGGTAGGGTTCCGGGTACGGGTGCGGAGTGATAGCTTTTTTCTTTTTCAGTGAATTTTTTTCTTTTTCTTTGTTTGTTTTGTTTTTTTTTTGACTGGGTAAAGGATGTGGGCTGGAAGGAACAATGAATAAAAAATTTTTTTTTTAAGTGAAGGGATGAATTGCAAGAGCAAGCAATAATGTGTAAAACGAGGCTTTCTGGGGGGGGGGATAAATTAGAAAATAAAAATAAAAAAATGAACAAAGAAATATTTTCAATAGTTGTCTGACTGCCTGTCTCTGTCATCGTCTGTATGTCAGTTCCCCAGATTCTCTCCTCTCTCTCTCTTTCTCTTTTTGTCTCTCACTGATTGTTCTTCAAAGGAAGCCTGTAACTACATATATATATATACCGTTGGCGATTTTTTTCCCTCTGACTTCCCTTCTCTGGATCTTTCCTTCTCCTATGTTTCCGACGAAGAGCTCCGCTCGAAACGTTAAATCCTCCTTCTTTCCTTCTTTCCTGAGCGTCCAATAATACTTTATTTGTTCCACGTCCTCGCGTTGCTGTTTTTTTTTTGTGCTTTCTTGTTTGGATTAATTTTATATAATATATCTATATATATATATATATATATATATATAGTTAATCCAAACAAGAAGCACAAAAAAACACAACAACGCGAGGACGTGGGACATATATAGTAATTATTGGACGCTCAGGAAAGAAGGAAAGAAGGAGGATTTACGGTGTTATATTTAACGTTCTATAGCTATATAAAATATATATCTATATATATATGTGTGGTGTGTATGAAATATAATAAATGCGCCCTCTTTTAAAGCCTAGCCAGGCTCATGGGCCCGGTTTCCCGGTTTCTATGGCGTATGTGTTCCCCAGCTGGACGGGATGCCAGTCTATCGCAGCGTTATACATATTTACCAGATCAGAGGACTGGAGCAACGTGAAATGAAGTGTTTTGCTCAAGAACACAACGCGTCGCCCGGTCCAGGAATCGAAACCAGTCATGATGCTGACGCCCTAACCACTAAGCCACACGCCTCCACCTATATATATATATATATATATATATTATATATGCATATATGTATGTAGGTATGTATGTGTACACACGCATGCACACACATACACCCGCGCATTACGTTATGAGTTAAAAACAGCGTTTGTGTTGTAAACATCGACAGCACATATTCAATGTATGTATTTTGATCGTTCGCCGGTACTCTGCGTCATAACGCAGTTCGGATGCGCCCCTTCAAAGAGCTGGGTGTTGAAACATGTTTGTGATGGATACCGATATTTCGCCACGTTTATGTCTTATCGATATCACTTAACATGAATCAATCCGGAGGCGAATCGACTTACCAGTCAATGACTATATAGAAATAGAGTAAAATCTATTTGTTGGTATGCCACGACGATGCATACGTGAGAATAAATTTCAATTATGAACCAGAACCAACGCTAGTGTTACAAAAATTATCGACTGCATATATATTATATATATATATAATATTATATATATATATATATATATATATATATATATATACTATATTTATATATATGTATGTATGTATGTATGTATGTATGTATGTATGTATGTATGTAAGTATGTAGAGCACAGTGGTTAGAGCGTTGAGCTTACGATCGTGAGGTTGTGAGTTCGAATCCCGGACCGGGCTGCGTGTTTCGTTCTTGAGCAAGACACTTTATTTCACGTTGCTCCAGTTCACTCAGCTGTAGAAATGAGTTGCGACGTCACAGGTGCCAAGCTGTATCGGCCCCTTTGCCTTTCTCTTGGATAACACTGGTGGTGTGGAGAGGGGAGGCTAGTACGCATGGGCGACTGCTGGTCCTCCATAAACAACCTTTGCCCGGACTTGTGCCTGGGAGGGTAACTTTCTAGGTATAATCCCATCTTCTGTGTCATGACCGAAGGGTCTCAGCATATATATATATATATATATATATATATATATATATATATATATATATTATATATATATATATATATAGGTTATATATATATATATATATGTATAAATAATATTATATATATATATCTGTATATATATATATATATATATATAATATGTATATATATATAGGGGGAGAGTTTACGAAAAAAAACAACAAAAGACGAAGACAGGACGTGTAGAAAACAAACAGATGTCTTAGTATAACGCTCGGGAATTGAAAAAGTCTTCTACGTTTCGAGCCTACGCTCTTCTACAGAAAGGGACACAGAAAGAAACAAGGAGAGAAAAATGTGTGTAGTGGCTACTGATCTGTCATGCCGATCTATCACACACACACACACACACATATATATATATATATATGTGTGTGTGTGTGTGTTGTGTGTGTGTGTATATGTGTATATATATATATATAATGAAAAAATAGTCAAAATAGAAAATGCTAAGATGATTTTATAGTGAATCTTTCAGTACCGGTTTCGGTCATTTTGAGACCTTTTCAACTGTAACGATTAAATAATTAATTTAGAAAATTTAGAAAAATTAGAAGAAAGGTTTTTTAAAGGAATACTTCCATAGTAGTGTTCAGATATAGGTGGCATTCTGCCTTTCTCTGACTCCTTGTTTGCACTTGTGTATTCGGGTCGTTGTGTATACATATATATATATATATATATATATATATATATATATATATATATATATATATATATATATATATATAGGTATATATATATATATATATATATCGCGGGATTCTTGCAGAAGGCATTTGCCTGAGGTGCCGCGCAGTGGAACTGAACTAGAAAACTACGTGCTTGCAAAGTGAGCTTCTTAACTTCATCATTTTTTCATTAACATTTGTTTTGCTTGTTTGTTTTTTTATCTTTTTTTTTTCATTTCTGATTCCTTCCTCTTGAGCTGCTTTCTACATCATCGAATCGTATTCAAAATTCTGACAAAAGACTTGACTTCGTTATTTAAATTTCGCGTATCAAATAAAATTGATGAGATTTTTTGGTATGTCCCAGTGGATTAACACTTTGTAGACATTTTAATGATTCTTTAACACCAGGAATTCTATCATCTTCAAAGAAATGTCATCCAGTTGAATGAGTTTTATGGAGTCTGAAGCTTTTTGCTTTTCTTCAAACTTTTAATCCATATCATAACATACTTTAACTGAAAGATTTATTATGAGGGACATTGTTGATGTCGTGTTTTTATATAAGAATCATTGCTGTTGGTTAGGTTGTCTTCATTACTACCACTAAATTCAAAATTCAGCATTCTGCAACTGTGTAGCTAGCGACGAACTCTTAAAATACTAAAAATAGCAGCCAAATCTCTGTAGCTCCTTTAGTTAGTCGGGAAAAATTTCTTTGCAGTATTTCTTCCGATTCGTTATATTGAGTTCAAATTCTGCCGAAGTTGATTTTACATTCCATCTGTTCAGCAACGGAAAAATAAATACCAGTTGAGCACTGTTGTCGATGCAGCAAACAAGGGGAGGTGCTTATCTCCCCTCTTTGAAAACTTAAGGACACAGAACGCTTGTGTCACATAGCCAACTGGAAATGATGTTTCCTAGGGCTAAATAGCAGTAACATTCTTCTTTTTCCTGGGACTGCCACATGAAGTTGGCAACAAACCATCATGTTTTCTTTACTATTAATTTCTATTTGAAAAATAAAATGGATGTGATCTACGTCATCAGCTTGCAAAACTGTTAGTTAAAAAATAATTGGGTGAAAAATTGATATACAATAAGCGGTTGCAAGAAGTCTAACAAGATCCATAACAAATTTAATAATTCGGAAAATGTACTTCTTTTATTCTTTTACTTGTTTTAGTCATTTCACTGCGGCCATGCTGGAGCACCGCCTTAAACCGTTTTAGTCGAAGAAATCGACTCCAGGACTTATTTTATCAGTCTCTTTTGCTGAACTGCTAAATTTCGGGGACATAAACACACCAACAACGGTTGTCAAGTGATAGTGGTTGGGGGAACACATGCAAAGACACACAAATATATACATATATACGATGGGTTTCTTTTGAGTTTCCATCTTCGAAATCCACCCACAAGCTTTGGTCGGCCCGAGGCTATAGTAGAAGACACTTGCCGTAAGTGCCACGCAGTGGGACTGAACCCGAAACCATGGGGTTGGGAAGCAAGCTTCTTACCATACAACCATGCCTTTACCTTTTTTAAAAATTTCTTTTTTTATATATATATAAACCATAAATATTTAAATCTCAAAAATCCTTGGTGCCCCAGCATGGCCACAGCCTCAGGGCAGAAACATATAAAAGAATAAAAAATAGGTTACAGGGCAAAGAGTTTTGAGAGGAGTGGGATCAGTCGATACCATGGACTTCAGTATATTACTGGTACATTGTTTTATCGACCCCTGAAGAATGACAGACAAAGTCGACAGTGATGGGATTTGATCCCAGAAAATAAAGAACTGGAAGAAATATCACAAGGGATTTTTATCCAACTTTCTAAATATTCCGCCAAACAGCAATAACATAAATAACAACAAAATGCTTGTAATTTTAAAATAATTATAAACGAAAACGGAACTTCAACACGGTAAAACAATTACTAAAACCGAATGGGGATTGAATTTCCACTAACAACAACAACGACAATAATCAAAACAAGAAAAATAACAACACTGACCATATATTCATGGCCGCCAGAAAGATACGTAGGGACAATGAAAAACAAAATATATAAATACAACAAAACAAAATAAAGAAAATAAAATCAAAACCCAATTTAGAACATCTTTTCCCATGGACATATAAGAAAAAGAAAAAATGGAAAAAAAAAAATTACAAATTAATAAAAAAAAACAGAAACAAAAAATACACTGTACAGATGCAGGTATAACCACACTCATACACATGCACATACATACACCCATACATGCATACATACATACATACATACATACATACATACATACATACATACATACATACATACATTAGAAGACGGTTAACAGGAATATTGTGTGAACAATCTCTTGTGTCCAGCTGGTCAAAGTGTCCTCGTCTCTGGCCGTTTATCTCTCTATATCTATCTTGTTATCTGTTTATCAGCTGCGTATCTATACATCCAGCTCTTTACCTGTTTTTCTTTCTTTCTTTCTTTCTCTCTTTCATTCTCTTTCCTTTCTTACGATTTCTGTTGCTACTTCGATATAAATATGAATATATATGTAAATATTAAATAGATAGATAAGTAGATAGATAGATAGATAGATAGATAGATAGATAGATAGATAGATAGATGGAGAGATAAATAGATAGATAGATAGATAGATAGATAGATAGATAGATAGAATGACAGATAGATAGATAGATAGATAGATAGATAGATAGATAGAGAGTTAGACAGACAGATAGATAGATAGATGGACAGTTAGATAGATAGATATATAGATAGATAGACAGATAGATAGATAGATAGATAGATAGATAGATAGACATGTATATTCATGTATCTATGTGCATATATGCGTAGAATACATATCTGTATGTATGTTTTTGTGTGTGTGTGTGTGTGTGCTACTTCTCTATCTATCTATCTATCTATCTATCTATCTATCTATCTATCTATCTATCTATCTATCTATCTATCTATCTATATATCTATCTATCTATTTATCTATCTATCTATCTGTCTGTTTGTCCGTCTGTCTGGCTGGCTGGCTGGCTGGTTGACTGTCTATCTATCCATATCTACTTACATCCATCTGTCTGTTTGTCTCTCTGCAGAGTGTGTTGGCTAAGGTTGACATATTGCCCTTCGGAATCATAAATCACACAAACCCGAAGAATGTATTTATGCCGCCACCCTTAACACCACTGCTCCCCTTTACCCCCACCTTCAGTCCGCCCCACTACCCCCTCCATGACCCGATCACAGCCTCTAAATCACACACCATTCTCTTCTCAGCTGACCTTATTGTCCATCATTAGTACCGCTAACGCCGCTACCCTCACGCCATGCACCACCGCAACTATAGCCGCCACCATTACCGCCGCTACCGTCGTTCCACCATCTTGATCATCATCATCTCCATCACTTGAACCACCACGACTTCCACAATCACTAACACCACCACCCCTGCCGCTGCCACCTTCGTCATTACCGTTGCCGACGTCACCATCACCTTGACCATCGGCACACCATCACTTCTGCTACCACCGCCGCCTTTATATCAACCACTAACGCTACCACCTTCACCACTATCGCCACTGTAGCCATCACCAAACAACAACATGACCGCCACAGAACCACCGGTCACCGACCACCACTACCACCACCACCACCATCAATATAGTCACCATCATCACCCCACTGCTATCAACCTCACCATCTGAGACACTTCAGCAACTACAATTGACCACAGCAGCCCAGCGTCTATCGATACGACTGACCGCTTTTTCTAAGTTCCATATGGCGGCGGCTTCGACATCAAAGGCTGTTTCCAACGCCGTCGTCGTCGGCGTAGTTGTAGTAGCTGTTGTTAATCTTGTTTTTGTTTTTTCTTGCTTGGGTTTTTTTGACGGTGGGGAGGGGGGGTGAAACTGTTGTCGTTGTTGTTTAGCCCGAGGACGACCCTCACCGACCGCGGAGATCATTCATCTAAAACACTCCATCGGCGACCATCTAGTTTTATCATCATTTCATTTTAGCCCATTTTATTATAAAGACAGGACATTTGAGGGAAAATTAGCTGTTATTTCTTGTAGGTCTTGCGAGACCCCATCCTTAAGTGTTGGCTCATATCTTTGAAATACACGTTTTACATGATTGGTTCTGAAGCATTTTTCACCTATAGACCCCTTTGTTTCCTAACTTACTCCTTTGAACTCTTATAACTATTGGATGATTTTTAAAAAATCCTATTTTCATAATTAAATATTATTCATTTATTTGTTTCAATTATTTGACTGCGGCAATGCTGGAGCACCGCCTTGAAGTGTTTTGGTCGAACAAATCGACCTCAGGACTTATTCTTTTAAAGCCTAGTACTTCTGTCAGTCTCTTCTGCCGAACCAATTGTCACGTGTTGATGGAGGAGAGGGGAACACACAGACACACACACAAATATAATATATATATATGTATATATATATATATATATATGACGAACGTCTTTCGATTTCCGTTTACCAAAACCAGATCACAAGGCTTTAGTCTGCCCGAGGCTGTAGTAGAAAACACTTTTCCCAAGACGGCGAACTGGCAGAAACGTTAGCACGCCGGGCGAAATGCTTAGCGGTATTTCGTCTGCCGCTACGTTCTGAGTTCAAATTTTGCCGAGGTCGACTTTACCTTTCATCCTTTCGGGGTCGATTAAATAAGTACCAGTTACGCACTGGAGTCGATATAATCGACTTAATTCGTTTCTCTGTCCTTGTTTGTCCCCTCTATGTTTAGCCCCTTGTGGGTAGTAAAGAAATAAGAAGACACTTTTCCAAGGTGCCACGCAGTGGGACTGAACCCAGAACTATGAGGTTGGGAACTTAAGCTCTCACCACACAGCCATGCCTGCGCCTATTGTTACAAATTATAAGTAATAAAAAGTAATTAAAATATTTAGCGAATTGTACATGTATAACTAATTTATTGCAGACAGATTTTAAGAATAAAATTTTACATGGGCCCCTAAGGGCTGTGTGGGCCTCGGTTGAGCACCCCTGCGTTAGATAGTGGTTGCTGTTGTTATTGTTCTTTAGCCACAAGCCAATCTTCATTGGGCAAACCTACAATCAAAAGCCATTCCAGGTCATGACCATCCAGACTTGTCTATGGAGGAAAATATGTCCCCACACCACCATTTCACCATGTCCTTTTTCTGGGGCTGCGGAGAAAATATACAACTATTTCTAGCAGATCGAGTGACCACGTAGAGTGGCTCTCTCCTTGGCTACTTTCAGATGTTGATGTTTAAATATGTCGGCAAACATGAAAGGCCACCACGTCACCTCTCACACATACCCAACTCCTACAGCCACCTTTCGTAGCTTCCACACTTCGTTCCACTTCACTTCATCTAAAGCCTGGCTGTTTCCTCTTTATTTTAACTTTTTTTGTTTTTTGTTTCTATTCTTTCTTTTTTCTCTTTTTTTGTTTAACTTTTTATGTATTCCTTAATTTCTTATTTTTGTTTCTCTTCCTCTACCAGTCCATCAATTTCGTCAATCTTTCTGTATCGCTTTTTTCCTATCTATTTATCTATCTATCTGTCTATCTATCTATCTATCTATCTATCTATCTATCTATCTATCTATCTATCTATCTATCTATCAGACTGTCTGTCTATAACTATCTATCTGCTTCTCTCCCGCTTTCTCTCTCTCTCTCACACTCTCTCTCTCTTTCTTGCTTGTTTCAGTTACCTGACTGGGGCCAAGGGTTTTAATCGAACAAATTGGACCTAGGACTTATGTTTTAAGCCTGGAACTTATTGGGGGAACAAACACAGATCGAAAGACACATACACACTTTTAGATACATGCGACAGGCTTTTATCAGTTTCGGTCTACCAAACCCAGGTTGGGGCGAGGATTATGTATACAACAATTACATTGTGAAAGAGGCATTTTAATCATTTAAGACAAAAGAGAGACAAAAAATGCTCAATTCAGTTACTTTACTTATTTTGTGGTGTCAGAACTTTCGTTGCATAACTGTGACCTGGACGCTGAAATAGTGTCCCTGATATGTAAATTGATCAGACTAGTTTTGCTCTTTTAAGGTTTGTATGTGCTATAAATAGCGATTAAGTATTAATTTGTTCGAGGACGGATGAAACATTCTTTCAGTAGTAGGGAAGGAAACCAGACAGATTGATCCTTAGACCTGAGACTTTGAAAGTACGGTGTGTGTGTTTGTATGTGTGTGTGCGTGGGGGAGAATATGGTCATTCCATGAACGTTTGCACCTCACCTTCGCTGAATCGACCTCGGCGAGATTTGAACTCTGAAAGTCATTAATGATATATTTACCGTAACTCTAAATAGTGAAATAAGATAATATATTGCAATAAAAAGTATTTATCTATATGTGTATAGATACACATATACATATATATATATATACATACATGTATTCAGACACATATATATATATATATATGTATATATATGTATACATACATACATACATACATACATACATACATACATACATACATATATATATATATATGTACCAACACACACACACGCACATACTCATACATATGCGTAAATATATATGTGTGTGTGTGTGTATGCTTTTATCAATGTGTACAAATGTTTTAAATCCGAGAATATGTACAGCCTTTGACGTGTATCCGTATGTATATGTGTGCAGCATGTGATTGACTCTCAACGTAAACATGTATACGTTTCAGTGTGTCTGTCTGTGTCTATGTACGTATATGCGTGTGTATGTGTGTGTGCTTCAATGTGACTTTGTGTGCGGTCTATTAACAGAGTAATCATTTTAACGTTGAAAGAATAAAAATTACAATTGACAGTCAGACATCTATAAATTACCCAGAAGTCATCATAAATTACCCAGGAGTCATCGCTACAAATTACCCAGGAGTCACCACTATAAATTACTCTGCAATCACCGAACCAATGAGGGGGGCTTCGAGGTGGTCAAACAAACTGTTAAATATAGCTACTAAATCTTCCTCAAAATCTTTATTACTGTTTACAATAAGAAGGATGGCTTTCAAAATGTTTTCCGAGTTTTACTTTTATCTTCTTTAATGCTTTATTCATTTCAGATATTGTATTGCGGTCATGTTGGGGCAATGTCTTGATGAGTTTAGTCGAACTAATTGAACTCAGTAATTGCTTTAAGCTTGGTATTTATTATTATCTGTGCCTTTTGTCGAAATGCTTTTTTTTTCTGTTTTTTACAGGGGCGTAAACAAACCAGCGCCGGTTTTCAAGAGATTGTGGGAGATGAACACAAACGCAAAGACCCAATACCTATCTATCTATCTATCTATCTATCTATCTATCTATCTATCTATCTATCTATCTATCTATCTATCTATCATCTATCTACACACACACATATACACACACACACACACACACACACACACACACACATATATATATATATAGGCGCAGGTGTGGCTATGTGGTAAGTAGCTTGCTTACCAACCACATGGTTCCGGGTTCAGTCCCACTGCGTGGCACCTTGGGCAAGTGTCTTCTATTATAGCCTTGGGTTGACCATATATATATGTATGTATGTATTATGTATGTATATATATATATATTTATGTATATATATATATATGTATGTATGTATTATGTATGTATATATATATATATATATATATATATATATATATATATATATATATATATGTATATATGTATGTATGGGGTATGTGTGTGGTGTGTGTGACATTGTGTATATGTTTGTCCCCAACCACCGATTAACCACCCGTGTTGGTTTGTTTACGTCCCCATAACTTAGCGCTTCGGTAAAACAGATCGATTAAAGTATGTGCCAGGCTTAGAAATAAGATACTAAAGTTGATTTGTTGTGTAAAATTCCTGATGGCAGTGCCCCAGCATGGCAACAGTCTAATGGCCGAAGCAATTAAAAGACAAAAGATGTGTGTGTGTGTGTGTGTACACGACGAGCTTTCTCAGTTTCCGTCTACAGAAGGCACTGATCAGACCGGGGCTATAACTTGCGCAAGATGTCGCACAGTGGGACTTTATCCAAAATCGCGTGGTTTCAAACCTAGTTTCATATGCACACAGCCAGGCCTTCACCTATGCGAAAACGAACGGTATGGCCATGTGAAACACATTCTTTTTTTAAAAATCCGAGAAACGAGACAAAACAATCAAGGATACCGGACTGGCGAAACTCAAAGAGGTTTAGAAGAGATGCCTTGCGGTGTTTTTCGACGCTTTACGCCCTGAGATTTAGAGGGTGCACGGTTTCATCCACCCCCCGGTTTAACATTAACACCATCATCATCATCTTCCGTACCCACCACATACAGGGGTCTTTTTTCGGGTGGTCGGTGGGAAGAAATACAGTTATCGCTAATCCAATGTCTGTAGTTCTTTACATGGCCAATATTTTGGTTTATTGGATTTGAGAAGGATTTTCTGCAAATAATGCGGATTTCTTTGATTTTCATATTTTGTTCCCTTCTAGGATTGTTTGTTTCACATATTTTTGTTTTTATATGAGGAAGGAATCAATAAATCCTTTTGGGAATACATAGAGATTCATTTGTCTTTAGAGGCCTAGAGCGGTTCACTCTGTTGCAAGCTCTTGGGACCAGGTCACTTGTTTAAAAATCCCTCCTAAGATTCATCCCTGAAGTCTAGGAAAATCTAGAAAAGTAAAGGGTTAGTAATGTATCCTTCCCTCAGTGACCAAGATGAGAATATGCTGGAATGTATATTTATCAAAAATATTTAGAAAAAAAATTTATTTTTAATTTTAATTTATACTGGTAGTATCGCCCGGCGTTGCTCGGGTTTGTAAGGGAAATAACTATATAAGCATTTTTAGAGATGTAAAGTATAATAGCCATCTCAATATGGCTAACCACAAAGGGGGGTGTTACTGTAGCTTTTTACGTTCTGAGATTTAATAATACATTTTTAGAGAGTTACTTCCCTTATATATGCCAAAAATGCATTAAAAATGGGAAAAAATTATGGTAAATTTGTTTTTAAATCGTAGACTCATCGTAGACGCGCGCTAATACGCTCGATATGAATCACGACTATAAGATATGTGGGAGTAGTTAGGAATCTAAATCGTAGGAGACAGACACCACACAACCTCACTTTTATATATATAGATATTCAATTCCATTTTCATTTTTATTTTATGTACATTTTAAATATTTGTATATATATAATTATAATTTAGTATCTATGTTACGAAATTATATTTATATATGTAATTCGTTATCACTTTCATTTCATTTTTGTTTTAAATATTTCAAATATATTGTTTAATTATATTTCTATACTTACGTTATAACGAATTATATATATATATATTTTATGTATAGGAATTTGTCATCCAGACATGGAAAATCTTAAGATTTTTTAGTATTTTAAAATAATTTAGCTTTAAATGGTCTTTCAAACATTGGAATCATTGGATAAATATATTTCATTCTAATTTAAATATTTCTCTCTTTTCGTCTCTCCCCCCTCTCTTTTTCCCTTTTCCTCTTCCTCACCACCTCTCTATCCCCCTCTTTCTCTCTCTTTATACGCACACGTACGTACGTATGTATATATGAATGTATGAAGGTGGCGAGCTGGTAGAAACGTTAGCACGCCGGGCGAAATGCTTAGCAGTATATCGTCTGCCGCTACGTTCTGAGTTCAAATTCCGCCGAGGTCGACTTTGCCTTTCATCCTTTCGGGGTCGATTAAATAAGTAGCAGTTACGCACTGGGGTCGATGTAATCGACTTAATCCGTTTTTCTGTCCTTGTTTGTCCTCTCTGTGTTTAGCCCCTTGTGGGTAGTAAAGAAATAGGTATGTATGTATGTATGTATGTATGTATGTATGTATGTATGTATGTATGTATGTATGTATGTATGCATGTATGTATGTAAGTCGAGCGGAATCGTATTTTGTGATTCGTGTTGGGATAGAATCTTTTAGATAACAAAAACCGGCTGATAAATTTAAGGACAGGGTATATAAAATACCCTCAGCATGGTTTGAACTCGTTTATTT
Organism: Octopus sinensis; assembly: GCF_006345805.1. NCBI lineage: Eukaryota > Metazoa > Mollusca > Cephalopoda > Octopoda > Octopodidae > Octopus > Octopus sinensis. Next base: position 60,081 of record NW_021833106.1, read on the forward strand.
TGGAACAACTTTATAAAAGTTTCCATTGTTTTAAAATTTCCATTGAATATATTTGCGTGCGTCAGTTTATGTGTATGTGTGTGTGTGCGCGTACACACACACACAAACACACTCATACACACACATGCATGCATTTTAATGTATTTATGTACAAGTATTTATTTGTGTCGGAATATAAGTGTATGTATGTAAGTCGGCGCGCGAGAATACGCACACACACACACATATATATATATATACATATATATATAATTATATATGCTCACACACCACACAAACACACATGTGTCCGTATGTATGTATCTATGCAAGTTGTAATAACTTAATATCTTTATAACGGGCAATAAAAATTAAAAACTTTTACGTCTGTGGTGAGGAAACGTTTAAAATGATACGAAACGATGGCTGTTGTTAAAATGTGGCAATTCCGTTTGATTTATTTGATTAAAACAGACGATATCAGCGGGACAATAAATCAAAGCTGCACACCACACTTTCACACCTCACTGATTCATTACCTCTGTTTATCGACTTTTAACAAGCTCTATCTCGACCTATTCTCCTCTCCTTAAGCTTGCTTTACAGACACAGTTGATACTGGAGTTTTATGTTTCTGTCAATCTTTGCTTTCTATAATTTATCCAACTCTTTCTTTCTCTTTCAATCCCTCTCTTTCTCTTTGTCTTTCTCTTCCCTCCTCTTCTCTCGCTTTCTCTTTTTCGAGCTCATTCTCCTCTGTCATTCAAAGACATATACCAAACATATACAGACACAAATACGCATGTACATATGTATGTGAGGACACCACTTTTGTTAAATACCATACACTTCGTATTGAGTTCTCTTTTCTCTTGTTCGTAAAACACTTTTGTTATTTTGCCACAAGACCAGTAATTTTAAGAGGTGGTGAAGTTGAATACATCGACTTCAGTGCTCAACTGGGATCTTTTCGGTTTGAACGGCAGTTTTTTCTAGCGGTGTCATATGAAATTGTCGCCCATAATTATGACCCTAGTATCGATCTATTGCATTTCAATCGTTTTAGGGTTAGGGTTACGGGTGGGGGGAAGGGTATCTTTTTTTCTTCACAAATGTAAATAAATCCAATCTGTTTTTTAAACGAGGGACATATTCATACGGCACAAGATGGACGTCATTGATTGGTTGAAGTTACAGAAATTGAAGAAAAAAACAACAAATATCTTACAAACTATAAAATTTTCTCAATAAAGCCAAGAGAAAAAGATGTTTTATAAACACATTCTACCAATATACGAAGTTTAAAATTTTTTAGTTACCTAGAAATTATGTTAAAAACTGCCGTTCAAACCGAAAAGATCCCTCAACTGGGTACTTATTTTATCAACCCCGAAAAGCAAAGTCGACCTCGGCGTAATTTGAATTCAGAGCGTAAACACAGACGAAATGCTGCTAGCATTTTGCCCAGCGTGCTGACGATTCTGCCAGCTTGCCCCCTTAAATTATTCTCTTTACTATGGGCGCCAGGCCTGAAACTTTTATGGGGAGGAGTAGTCAATGACATCGATTTTAGTACTCAACAGATACTTTGTCTTAAGCAAGATATTTTGCCCGACGTGCAAACGATTCTGCGAGGTTGTCGCCTTTCTGCTTGTTGCTGTCAATTGACTGTGGCCATGCTGGAGCACCGCCACTTAGTCGAAGAAATCGATCCCTGGACTTACTCTTTGTAAGCCAGAT
>NW_021833107.1:0-2500 GCF_006345805.1 Octopus sinensis
TGTTTTACATCTGACGTCTCGGATACGAAACGTCGTCACAAAAATCAGTGCTGGCTACAAAGTTCTATAGAATATCTCTAGAGATAACCTTAGCAAGTGATGAAAAGCGCACTGCTACACAGTAGAACACGGTATTGACTTAAAAGAAAACGGTTAATATACTTTTACGGTATATCATGGTTGCATAACGAAGTACTTGATCCTTACAAATCGTTGATATTTCAATATGGGTGTTCTATATGCTACCAGCATTATGTGTACCAATACTAACTTAATGGTTGTTTTTTTCGTATGGATGGCGTCCGGAGTAATTAGTCTCCATGATTTAGTAACTTATTTGTTTTTACATCTGAAGGAACCTATCCCTTCTTTACGGAACTAATTGATTCAGAATCCCATGGTCGTAATAGCAGTCGTAATAAAATTCCGGGTTCTTCGTTTTGACAGCTTGTTTCCCCAGCTCTTAACTAGTTATTTACAAAGCGATGACAAGTCACAACGCTTGGATACTGGAGACTAAATACAACACCATCAACATCAACCGCGCTGACAGCAATAACAACAATGGAAAATACGAAGAACAATAATGACAACAACAAAAGAAATAATAATAACAATAATAATAAAATAATAATATATAATAATAACAATAATAATATAATAATAATAAAATAATAATAATGATAATAATAATAAAGTAAGAAGAAGAAAACGTTGACGTTGACAGCAATAAGAACAATAACACATATAATGACCCTGACAGCAACCAATGAAATAATTACTTTCACAAACTACAAAAAATTACCACCACCACAGTCGCTGCTGCCGCCACTACTACTACTACTACTGCTGCTGCTGCTGCTGCTGCTGCTGCTGCTACTACTACTACTACTACTACTACTACTACTACTGTTGCTATAAATGACAAAAATAGCAAAAGCAACAACAAAATAATAATTCTTACAAATTTTGGCAAAAAGCAGTTTTGCTTTGAGGCGATAGTGAGGATAGTTGATTACATCGACCTCAGTAGTTGACTGGTATCTTATTTCATCGACGTCCGAAAAGATGACAGGCAAAGTCGATCACAGCAGTATTTGAACTAAACCACTTTGCTAATCTACAACCTTTGAGCCCGTTCTAATTTCGGCATAAGGCATCAGTTTCGAGTGAATGGGTTTTGTCCATATAATCGATTCATGTATTTGACTGTTACTTTAATTTATCAACCCCGAAAGGACAAAAGGAAAATCTACCTCAGCGGGATTTGAACTTGGAATGTTAAGCACAAGAATAAATGCTGCAAGACTTTTTTTCAGTCGCTTAAACGATTTTATTAATAACCAGAGATAAAAAGCAAAAAAAAAAAAAAGAAAACATCACCACACCGTCACCATCACCAAAGACAACAACAACTACTACTAGTACTACTACTACAAGGACAGTGTGAGCCGCAATAGCAAATCCAGGAACGAAGGCAAAATTAACAATAATAATAATATTAATTGTAATAACGAGAACAACAATAAAGACAACAACATCTACAATAACAGCGGTATGAAAGATAATAATGAGAACAGTAACAATAACAACAATGCCGTCAGATAATACAGAAGCAATAAATAGACTGGTTGCTTTGGCAGGTGCCCCTGTATCACAATTACAACTGCCATCAGCGTCACAACTCGTATCTAGCCTCGAGGAAGAGAACTAGGATGAGGACTAGTCTTGAATTCCATATGTATTATGAGAGAAGTGGCATTGCCACTTTTACATTAGACATAGTGAAGAAGGAAGGAAGGAAGGAAGAGAGAAGGAAAAAGAATGTAAGAAAGAAAAGAAGAAGAAGAAGAAAGAATGTAAGAAAGAAGAAGAAGAAGAAGAAGAAGAAGAAGAAGAAGAAGAAGAAGAAGAAGAAAGAATGTAAGAAAGAAGAAGAAGAAGAAGAAGAAGAAGAAAGAATGTAAGAAAGAAGAAGAAGAAGAAGAAGAAGAAGAAGAAGAAAGAATGTAAGAAAGAAGAAGAAGAAGAAGAAGAAGAAGAAAGAATGTAAGAAAGAAGAAGAAGAAGAAAAGAAGAAAAAGAATGTAAGAAAGAAGAAGAAGAAGAAGAAAAAGATGTAAGAAGAAGAAGAAGAAGAAGAAGAAGAAGAAGAAGAAGAAGAAGAAGAAGAAGAAGAAAATACAGATACACAAAGAAAATAAACTACATTGCACCAAATAGATTTACAAAAATAACAACAAAATCTACAGCAACTGGAAGAATAACAAAAATCAGTAACGGCAGCAATGACAACAAGAATATTTACAGCCCAAAGTCTTACTTTGACATTCTTGTTAATGGTAGTGACTGGAATTCTAATATTATCAGTTTATTTTCTCAAACTGAAGTCTTGGAGGCAATATACAAATATACTGTTTCTATTAGAAACGTAAAAATAACCGTTTTAAATGTTGTTGCTGTTGTTGTTGATGTTGTCTTCGTTATTTCGTTATTACTC